>NC_134362.1:57790127-58090127 GCF_048569485.1 Anomaloglossus baeobatrachus
CGGCACATAACCACCATTAAAGTGGGGGCTAAACGGCGACTGAGTGTACCGCAGCTCACATGGCTAAAGATCACCATGTGTTGCTGCTACATTGCAGCAAAATACAAGTGAATGGGGATCGCTCTGTGACCCCCTAGGTGACAGAGTCAAGCAAATCATAAAAAAATCCAACCGGGTTTGATATTTTGTGACTTGTCGCAGTGCTCCCATTCACTTAGAATGCGAAAGATTGTGTTTCCAACTATTGTTGCCAGTAGATTTTCTCTGACACTGTAGGCTCTGTTCCCATTTGACGTAGGAAATCCAGCCTTTCAGATGCAAAGTTTGCAGACATACTCCAAGCCTGATGGACCCCACTGAATATAATGGGGATTCTTGAGTTTCCATTATTAAGGAAAAAAACAGATCAGGAAGATGCAATCTAGTTTCCAATAGAAATGTCAAAATTTGCAAAGCGCAGATGTGAACGAAGCCTGACCACTAAAACGATAGCTGAAGTGTGAACATTTATGGATTAAAAGGATTCTCCACTACTAGGACAACCCCTATCGATTCCACATAAACTCCAGGTAAAATAAAGCATACACTCACCACTCATACCGGCGCCGTGGCTCACGAGGGGTCGTGACATCATGCAAGCCCCGCGTCCAATCAGAGTCTTCCTTCTCCCTGCCTTCGGGCCAAACGAGCAATCAACAGGAAGTGCGTGCTGCACTCACGTCCTGCTGATTGCTCGTTTGGTCCAAAGGTGGGCAGAAGGAAGCCGGCGGAGAATGGACATGGGGCTCACAGGATGTCACAACCCAACGTGAGCCCTGGCACCACTGGAACGGTGCCGGTACGAGAAGGGAGTATAGGCTTTATTATTTACCCAGGAAAACGTTGAATTAAAGGGGTTGTCCTAGTAGTGGACAGCCCCTTTAATACCATTAAATTTCCTATGGTGCTCACTTTAAATAAGGGTGTGAGGATTACAGCGCCCGCACTGCCAAATTCAAAGGCCGTCAGTAGCTGGGGAAGGATTTTATGGCGGCAGAAATCTTCAGGAAAAGAATCCAAGTGTTCGCTGAGCTGCTCAAAGAACGTCTGCCGTTCAGCAGGATCTTTAATCTGCAGAGAAAACAGTGATAAAAGGTCTATTAGTAGGGAAAAAAGTCTGATACATAACAATAGTAATGCATGAAAAACACCAGATAATTAACATGCAGGAAAACCATTGCACCATTTATATGGCAGACTGCTATGGGCAACATTGATACTTCCCAGTACAGAACTCCTAGGTCTCCATTTATTGGGGAACTGACCTGTATCTCTTCAAGGAACAGATTAGTTTCCACAAAGCTGTTGTAGAGGAATCCCCCCGGAGCGCGGCAGTTCTGCAGGAATCGTGCAGGGTTGGGACGGATTTTAGGGTTTGCTCCAACGAGTTCGCAGTAGTGAGGCACCAGTGACTTAGGAATCTGTAGTACATAAAGGTAGGCATTACTGAAGAACGGCACCAAATTACACACTCCAAGTTATAGAGGAAAACGGCAATTAAAGTCAGACGAATACAAAGGCGCTATTGCATGAGCAACTGATATAAAAACACAAGGATACTTCCATATTACAATTCTGGCCGTAACGTAAAGGGGTTGTCCAAGTTTGGATTTCAAATTTGCAGTCACTCTATGTGACTACAGACTCGTGAATCCTCACAGCGTGCACACTGCTTGCAGTCAGGATTCTCCGTGTGACCGTTCTGTGTGAAGTATGTGATTTGCATACATGCAGTCACGTGCAGACTAGACATGCACGGCCTCACGCAATGCAAGTGATTTGAGAGAAGCTGGACATTTCTAGTTGGAATGTGGCCAGAAGTGTGCAAAATGCATATTTGCAGTCACATGCAAACTAGACGTGCACAGCCTAGCTCAATACAAATGATTTGAGAGAGGCTGGACATGTCTACTTGGAATGTGGCCAGAAGTGTGCAAAACACATACTTGCAGTAACGTAACCGGCCACCGTCACTTAGAAGGACTACACACTGGAACCCCAAGCCTGGACAACCTCTTTAATTGGCAAGATAATTAATTAAGATAATCAATTCAGTTGTAACAGTTGCTCATACACAGCCTACCTTTCCAAGTGAGCGAAGAGCCGTGGGACGTGGGAGTGGGCCATTAAACACTTCCCAGATTAGGCAGCCAAGACACCACATATCTGCTGACCTGTTACATGGAGAACATAACCACATTTTATGGAGTCAGTCACATAAATAATATATACATGAACAGTTTTGGAAAGCAATACTTAGCCTCACATACCACTTCTCCCCAGAAGTCTTGGAACGTTCTGATTTTTCGGGGGGATTATACTTCTCCAGTTCAGGCCCCTTTCTGGGGGCACTTTCCTCACTACCAGCTGCGTACATATAGTCCAGGCCCCCGAGTTTCCACTCTCCTGCCCGGTCCACAAACACGGCCGACATATAGACATAGTTGTGAATGAGGTTGCAATCATTCGTCAGAAAACTGAGCGCTTTCTAAATCCAAAAAGAGGAAATAATAGAATGCATCTGAATGTGGGACATAGGCTGTATAGAGAAATATACACATAATATACAGATATACGCTTACCACAATCTGGTGAAGACCCCAAGAAATTTCTAGTTCGCTGATTCCTCCTGTGTCTGCTCTGGATTTTATGTACGACCCCAGAGAGGTAACAGGTTCCGTCACGATGTACAAGCATTTGTCTGTCTGTAACAGTAAGCAGATGAACGTGGCATCAGAGCAATGACGGACAGAAGTGCCTCACCTCTGATTCACATAACAGCTATGAACGATGTAGGAACCCAATGTTTCAATGTTCTTCATCCTGCAGGAGGACTCTTTCCCCCCCCCACTCTTTATCCTGCAGGGAGGACCCCCCCCCACACTCTTCCTCCTGCAGGGAGGACCCCCCCCCACACTCTTCCTCCTGCAGGGAGGACCCCCCCCCCACACTCTTCCTCCTGCAGGGAGGACCCCCCCCCCACACTCTTCCTCCTGCAGGGAGGACCCCCCCCCCACACTCTTCCTCCTGCAGGGAGGACCCCCCCCCCCACTCTTCCTCCTGCAGGGAGGACCCCCCCCCCCACTCTTCCTCCTGCAGGGAGGACCCGCCCCCACTCTTCCTCCTGCAGGGAGGACCCGCCCCCACTCTTCCTCCTGCAGGGAGGACCCGCCCCCACTCTTCCTCCTGCAGGGAGGACCCGCCCCCACTCTTCCTCCTGCAGGGAGGACCCGCCCCCACTCTTCCTCCTGCAGGGAGGACCCGCCCCCACTCTTCCTCCTGCAGGGAGGACCCGCCCCCACTCTTCCTCCTGCAGGGAGGACCCGCCCCCACTCTTCCTCCTGCAGGGAGGACCCGCCCCCACTCTTCCTCCTGCAGGGAGGACCCGCCCCCACTCTTCCTCCTGCAGGGAGGACCCGCCCCCACTCTTCCTCCTGCAGGGAGGACCCGCCCCCACTCTTCCTCCTGCAGGGAGGACCCGCCCCCACTCTTCCTCCTGCAGGGAGGACCCGCCCCCACTCTTCCTCCTGCAGGGAGGACCCGCCCCCACTCTTCCTCCTGCAGGGAGGACCCGCCCCCACTCTTCCTCCTGCAGGGAGGACCCGCCCCCACTCTTCCTCCTGCAGGGAGGACCCGCCCCCACTCTTCCTCCTGCAGGGAGGACCCGCCCCCACTCTTCCTCCTGCAGGGAGGACCCGCCCCCACTCTTCCTCCTGCAGGGAGGACCCGCCCCCACTCTTCCTCCTGCAGGGAGGACCCGCCCCCACTCTTCCTCCTGCAGGGAGGACCCGCCCCCACTCTTCCTCCTGCAGGGAGGACCCGCCCCCACTCTTCCTCCTGCAGTTGTACCCCTCATTCCCCCTTCATTCTACCCACTTTTTGGTAGGTTAACAAATCAGTAGGGGTCAGTTGAAAGGGAGCAGGACTGTGGGATCAGATAATATAGGGCTTGTTCTCTGATAATATGAGCTGTATACTCAAAACCCATATAGAAATTTTTAGTGACGCTTAACCATAAAATTGCTAATTTTTTTTAATCTTAGATGCAACAAAAACAAATTTAGTTTACAAAGTGTATATAGCCTTTAAACAGGATCTGTCACCACATAAGAAGTGTCCAGTTTTTGCTCTTAATAAAGTATTGGTGAAGAAGAAACCACTTAAAGGGAACCAGTCAGGTAAAAAAAAAAAAAAAAAAAAAAAGCTTTATAACCTAAAAGCAGGAGCCTGTGTGAGCTAGTAACCCCTTCCTACCCATCCCTGTGTTGTAATAATGTGTAATATGAAAGTAATGAAGGGAATTTTGTTTACTTACCGTAAATTCCTTTTCTTCTAGCTCCAATTGGGAGACCCAGACAATTGGGTGTATAGCTTCTGCCTCCGGAGGCCACACAAAGTATTACACTTAAAAGTGTAAAGCCCCTCCCCTTCTGCCTATACACCCCCCGTGCCTCACGGGCTCCTCAGTTTTGGTGCAAAAGCAAGAAGGAGGAAAAGTTATAAATTGGTTTAAAGTAAATTCGATCCGAAGAAATTTCGGAGAACTGAAACCATTCAACATGAACAACATGTGTACACAAAGAACAACAGCCCGAAGGGAACAGGGGTGGGTGCTGGGTCTCCCAATTGGAGCTAGAAGAAAAGGAATTTACGGTAAGTAAACAAAATTCCCTTCTTCTTTGTCGCTCCATTGGGAGACCCAGACAATTGGGACGTCCAAAAGCAGTCCCTGGGTGGGTAAAGTAAAACCTCGTAATAGAGCCGTAAAAACGGCCCCTTCCTACAGGTGGGCAACCGCCGCCTGAAGGACTCGCCTACCTAGGCTGGCATCTGCCGAAGCATAGGTATGCACCTGATAGTGTTTCGTGAAAGTGTGCAGGCTCGACCAGGTAGCTGCCTGACACACCTGCTGAGCCGTAGCCTGGTGCCGCAAAGCCCAGGACGCACCCACGGCTCTGGTAGAATGGGCCCTCAGCCCTGAGGGAACCGGAAGCCCAGAAGATCGGTAAGCTTCGAGAATTGGTTCCTTGATCCACCGAGCCAGGGTTGATTTGGAAGCCTGTGACCCTTTACGCTGGCCAGCGACAAGGACAAAGAGTGCATCCGAGCGGCGCAGGGGCGCCGTACGAGAAATGTAGAGTCTGAGTGCTCTCACCAGATCTAACAAGTGCAAATCCCTTTCACATTGGTGAACTGGATGAGGACAAAAAGAGGGTAAGGAGATATCCTGATTGAGATGAAAGGGGGATACCACCTTAGGGAGAAATTCCGGAACCGGACGCAGAACCACCTTGTCCTGGTGAAACACCAGGAAAGGGGCTTTGCATGACAGCGCTGCTAGCTCAGACACTCTCCGAAGTGATGTGACTGCTACTAGGAAGGCCACTTTCTGCGAAAGGCGTGAGAGAGAAATGTCCCTCATTGGCTCGAAAGGTGGTTTCTGAAGAGCCATCAGCACCCTGTTCAGATCCCAGGGTTCTAACGGCCGCTTGTAAGGAGGGACTATGTGACAAACCCCCTGCAGGAACGTGCGTACCTGTGGAAGTCTGGCTAGGCGCTTCTGAAAGAACACAGAGAGCGCTGAGACTTGTCCCTTAAGGGAGCCGAGCGACAAACCTTTTTCCAATCCGGATTGAAGGAAGGAAAGAAAAGTGGGCAAGGCAAATGGCCAGGGAGAAAAACCCTGATCAGAGCACCAAGATAAGAATATCCTCCACGTCCTGTGATAGATCTTGGCGGACGTTGGTTTCCTAGCCTGTCTCATAGTGGCAATGACCTCTTGAGATAACCCTGAAGACGCTAGGATCCAGGACTCAATGGCCACACAGTCAGGTTGAGGGCCGCAGAATTCAGATGGAAAAACGGTCCTTGAGACAGCAAGTCTGGTCGGTCTGGTAGTGCCCACGGTTGGCCCACCGTGAGATGCCACAGATCCGGGTACCACGACCTCCTCGGCCAGTCTGGAGCGACGAGGATGGCGCGGCGGCAGTCGGACCTGATCTTGCGTAACACTCTGGGCAACAGTGCCAGAGGAGGAAACACATAAGGGAGTTGAAACTGCGACCAATCCTGAACTAAGGCGTCTGCCGCCAGAGCTCTGTGATCTTGAGACCGTGCCTTGAATGTCGGGACCTTGTTGTTGTGCCGGGACGCCATTAGGTCGACGTCCGGCATCCCCCAGCGGCAACAGATCTCCTGAAACACGTCCGGGTGAAGGGACCATTCCCCTGCGTCCATGCCCTGGCGACTGAGAAAGTCTGCTTCCCAGTTTTCTACGCCCGGGATGTGAACTGCGGATATGGTGGAGGCTGTGGCTTCCACCCATAGCAGAATCCGCCGGACTTCCTGGAAGGCTTGCCGACTGCGTGTTCCGCCTTGGTGGTTGATGTATGCCACCGCTGTGGAGTTGTCCGACTGAATTCGGATCTGCTTGCCTTCCAGCCACGGCTGGAACGCCTTTAGGGCAAGATACACTGCCCTTATCTCCAGAACATTGATCTGAAGGGAGGACTCTGGCTGAGTCCAAGTACCCTGAGCCCTGTGGTGGAGAAAGACCGCTCCCCACCCTGACAGGCTCGCGTCCGTCGTGACCACAGCCCAGGATGGGGGCAGGAAGGATTTCCCCTTCGACAGAGAAGTGGGAAGAAGCCACCACTGAAGGGAAGCCTTGGCTGCCCGAGAAAGGGAGACGTTCCTGTCGAGGGACGTCGACTTCCTGTCCCATTTGCGGAGAATGTCCCATTGAAGTGGACGCAGATGAAACTGCGCAAAAGGAACTGCCTCCATTGCTGCTAGCATCTTCCCTAGGAAGTGCATGAGGCGCCTCAAGGGGTGTGACTGGCCTTGAAGGAGAGATTGCACCCCTGTCTGTAGTGAACGCTGTTTGTCCAGCGGAAGCTTCACTATCGCTGAGAGAGTATGAAACTCCATGCCAAGATATGTCAGTGATTGGGCCGGTGTCAGATTTGACTTTGGAAAATTGATGATCCACCCGAAACTCTGGAGAGTCTCCAGAGCAATGTTCAGGCTGTGTTGGCATGCCACTTGAGAGGGTGCCTTGACAAGCAGATCGTCTAAGTAAGGGATCACCGAGTGTCCCTGAGAGTGCAGAACTGCTACTACTGTTGCCATGACCTTGGTGAAGACCCGTGGGGCTGTCGCCAGGCCGAAAGGCAGTGCTACGAACTGAAGGTGTTCGTCCCCTATGGCGAAACGCAGGAAGCGCTGATGCTCTGGAGCAATCGGTACGTGGCGATAAGCATCTTTGATGTCGATTGATGCTAGGAAATCTCCTTGCGACATTGAGGCGATGACGGAGCGGAGCGATTCCATCCGGAACCGCCTGGTTTTTACGTGTTTGTTGAGCAGTTTTAGGTCCAGAACAGGACGGAAGGATCCGTCCTTTTTCGGCACCACGAACAAGTTGGAGTAAAAACCGTGACCCTGTTGCTGAAAAGGAACAGGGATCACCACTCCTTCTGCCTTCAGAGTGCACACCGCCTGAAGAAGAGCATCGGCTCGCTCGGGGGGCGGAGATGTTCTGAAGAATCGAGTTGGAGGACGAGAGCTGAACTCTATCCTGTAACCGTGAGACAAAATATCTCTCACCCAACGGTCTTTTACCTGTGGCAGCCAGGCGCCGCAAAAGCGGGAAAGCCTGCCACCGACCGAGGATGCGGTGTGAGGAGGCCGAAAGTCATGAGGAGGCAGCTTTGGGAGCGGTTCCTCCGGCGGTCTTTTTTGGACGTGACTTAGACCGCCATGAATCGGAGTTCCTCTGATCCTTCTGAGGCCTTTTGGACGAGGAGAATTGAGACCTGCCCGCGGACCGAAAGGACCGAAACCTCGATTGTACCTTCCGTGGTTGAGGTCTGTTTGGTTTGGACTGGGGTAAGGATGAGTCCTTTCCCTTGGATTGTTTAATGATTTCATCCAATCGCTCACCAAACAGGCGGTCGCCAGAAAATGGCAAACCTGTTAAGAACTTTTTGGAAGCAGAGTCTGCCTTCCATTCACGTAGCCACATGGCCCTGCGGACTGCCACCGAATTGGCGGATGCTACCGCCGTACGGCTCGCAGAGTCCAGGACAGCATTAATGGCGTAGGACGCAAACGCCGACGCCTGAGAGGTTAAGGACACCACTTGCGGAGCAGACGTACGTGTGACTGCATTAATCTGCGCATGACAAGCTGAGATAGCTTGGAGTGCCCATACGGCTGCGAATGCTGGAGCAAAAGACGCGCCGATAGCTTCATAGATGGATTTCATCAGGAGCTCTATCTGCCTGTCAGTGGCATCTTTGAGTGAAGCCTCATCTTCCACTGCAACTATGGATCTAGCCGCCAGTCTGGAGACTGGAGGATCCACCTTGGGACACTGAGCCCAGCCCTTGACCACGTCAGGGGGGAAGGGATAACGTATATCCTTAAGGCGCTTGGAAAAACGCTTATCTGGACAAGCTCGGTGTTTCTGGACTGCCTCTCTGAAGTCAGAGTGATCCAGAAACGTACTCAATGTACGCTTGGGAAACCTGAAACGGAATTTCTCCTGCTGAGAAGCTGACTCCTCAATTGGAGGAGCTGGGGGAGAAATATCCAACACCTGATTGATGGTCGCTATAAGGTCATTCACTATGGCGTCACCTTCAGGTGTATCTAGGTTGAGAGCGGCCTCAGGATCAGAATCCTGATCTGCTACCTCCGCTTCATCATCCAGAGAGTCCTCCTGCTGAGACCCTGAACAGTGTGATGAAGTCGAGGGAATTTCCCAGCGAGCCCGCTTAGGCGACCTGGGACTGCGGTCCGTGTCAGAGACCTCACCCTGGGACCTATGGGTCACCCCAGGAACACTTTGCTGCTCCAACTGAGGGGGGCCTGGGGTCAATGATTCAACATTGCCCGAGGCCTGAGTCACCGGTCTGGACTGTAAGGCTTCTAGTATCTTAGCAGACCATTTATCCATACTCGCAGACAGTTTGTCAGCAAATACTGCAAACTCCGTCCCTGTCACCTGGACAGTGGTAGCAGGTGGTTCCACCTGGGCCACCAGTAACAGAGGCTCCGGCTGAGTAAGTGCCACAGGGGCCGAGCATTGCACACAATGAGGATCGGTGGAACCTGCCGGTAGTATAGCCGCACATGAGGTACAGGTTGCAAAGTAAGCCTGTGCTTTGGCACCCTTGCTTTTTGCGGACGACATGCTGTTGTCTCCTCTGAGTACAATCCAGGAGGGTATATAGCCAAAAATCAACAGTGCGACCGTACAGTGTAAATGTATAGCATATAAGCATATATATATATGTACACTTCGGCACTCAGTGGGGCCAGCACCACAGGTGCTGCTTACCGACCGCTCAAAGCGGTTGTGTGATCACCAGATTCCCTGCCTGGGCCTCCCAGAGCCGTGTTGTCTCTCCTCTCCAGCGTCAGAAGTGCTGACAGGAATGGCTGCCGGCGTTCTGTGGGGAGGAGGGGGCCGTGGGCGTGCCCTAGAAAGTGCGGGAATCTGATGCCCCACTGTGCTGAGTGAGGGGGGAGGAGGATACAAAGTATGCTCCAGCCCTCAGCGCTGACGTCCTGTGCAGCGTCCCGCCCTTCCCCTGACTGGCAGGCCTGGGGGCGGGAATATGCGATACTAGGCCGCAAAAGCCGGGGACTAAAGTTATAAGCGCGGCCGGCAAATAAGCGCGGTCGGCGCGGTAGTCCCCGGCGCACTAACACACCCAGCAGTGCTGCAGTGTGTATGGCACAAGCGGTCCATGCGCGGTCCCCCAAGGGGACACAGAGTACCTCACAGTGGCAGGGCCTTGTCCCTGACGATACCCGGCTCCTGTCCAGCAGATTCCCCAGGGGCTGCGGAGGGAGCACGGTCCCAGTGCCTGGAGACCGATTAGGATCCCACTTCACCCAGAGCCCATTAAGGGATGGGGAAGGAAAACAGCATGTGGCTCCTGCCTATGTACCCGCAATGGGTACCTCAACCTTAACAGCACCGCCGACCAGAGTGGGGTGAGAAGGGAGCATGCTGGGGGCCCTGTTATGGGCCCTCTTTTCTTCCATCCGACATAGTCAGCAGCTGCTGCTGACTAAGATGTGGAGCTATGCGTGGATGTCAGCCTCCTTCGCACAAAGCATAAAAACTGAGGAGCCCGTGAGGCACGGGGGGTGTATAGGCAGAAGGGGAGGGGCTTTACACTTTTAAGTGTAATACTTTGTGTGGCCTCCAGAGGCAGAAGCTATACACCCAATTGTCTGGGTCTCCCAATGGAGCGACAAAGAAAAAATACGTTTTATTACTTACATATTCCCTATGTAAATGAGCAGGGGCTTTAGCCCCACGTGCGTTGCATTGCCCTGTGGGAATTTGCATGTGGGCGTAATACCATGGATTTACATGAGCGACCTCACGTCTGCTCCTTCAGAATCCCAGAATACTATATATAAGAGCCCAGGCCGCACCGTATAACATAAAAAAACAACTTTATTATACTGTCCTGAGGGGGGGTCCAGTCAAATTGGTGTTGCTGCTCTCCGGTACGGTGCCTCCTCTCTCCGGTCCAGCGCTATCCTTCTCCTTTTGAGGCCCATGTGCATGACACGTCCTACGTCATCCACACACGCCGACATTGAGATCCTACGCAGGCTCACTTTGGACTGCCTGCGCTGGACCTCGATGCCGGCGTGTGTGGATGACGTAGGACGGAGATTGCAGCAGAGAGGATGTGCTGGACTGGAGAGCAGCGGCACCCATCGGACCAGAGGGCTGCGACATCCATTGGACCGGATCGCCCCCCAGGTGATTATAATAAAAGCTCTTTTTTACATTATACACAGTGGCCTGGGCTCTTATATACAGTATTCTGGAATGCTGTATATAGGGGGTCACTGGAGGTGGCCACAGGTTATAGTCACCAAATCTGGTAACAGGTTCCCTTTAAACAAAAAAAATCAGCTCACAACAACTATTACCTCTAAGCCATCCACATAGGCTAAGATATTTGGGTGCCTCAGCGTCTTGATCCTTTTCAAGGCCGATTTTGCCGCTTGTGTCTGTTCTTCTAACCCAGGACGAATTTCATAGGCGAAAACAGATACCGGGTCACCACCAGCCTGAAAAAAATAAAATTATCTACATCTGTCAAATGTGATAACATTTCATACATACTAACATTACATATTACAAATCTGTATTCATCAACATTGGAAATAAAGAAATTCAGCCGGAAAGTTTAACTTATGATTCCAGTCCGACTTGTTCATAAATGGCTGCTATATAATGATTAGGAAGTTAGTTCAATAGTAAAGAAGGGCTTTAGATAGATAAAATGTAACATATCTGGATTATTAATACATTTCTAAACATTTAAAAAAAGTAATGTCAGCACAACATGACTGTTCAAACCAAGCACAAGCGCTCAGTGCACCCTTGGTGTGGCCGAGCGTTCAAGGCATCTTCCCGCCTCATCTATTGCATCTATCTTGGCCATTCTTGAGTCCTATCCTGTAAAGCCACAGCTGTCAAAGAAAAAAAAAATCGGATATTGAAAGCAAGTGGGAGGGAAGGTGCCCTGAACTCCTCGGCCACACCAAGGGTGCACAGAGTGCCTGTGCTTGGTTTGAACAGTCATGTTATACTGACAGACTCTACTTAGGTAAATATGCAGGAAGCATAAATTCTGTAATTTTTTTTAAAGTTGCACATGGAGTCGATCAATTTCTACAAATTCCACAGATCTGGGTAGACCTGTTAAAAAATTTTTGCGAGAACGGAAATTGCATGCTTGAAGCCACCCGACGACCGCTCAAACCGTAAAGCAGAGCCGAATCTGTACACACTATTCCCATTCGGCGAGGTTCACTGCCTGCCTAAACGTTTGCCCTAGGAAGGAAATCCCTAAAAGTAATAGATTATGTCTAAGGGTATGTTCACACACTCAGTATTTGCAGCTTTTTCTGCAACAAAAAACAGAGTCCTGGCAAGTAAAAGGTTTTGGAAAATGTGAGGTATTTTTGGCGCATTATTTTTCCCATATATTTTAATGGGTCAATAAAGCTGAAAAAAACCTGAAGGAATTGACGCTGCAGAATTGAAAAAAAACCAAAACGCTTTAATTTTTCAAATCTTCAAAGAAAAATAAGCAGCGTGTGCAGAAGATCGCAGAAATCTCATTCACTTTGCTGCTACTGTAAAATACTTACATTTTTCCTTGGAAAAAACGCTAAGTGTGAACAAGCCTTAGGCTATGTGCGCACTTACCGGATTTTGCCGCAGATTTTTTGCGGTTTTGCTGCATGTTTCGCTGCAGAAAATGTTCATCTCTGAACATCTCTGCATCTCTGAACATGTCAAATGTTGATCTCTGCAGTGAATCACCAGCAAAACCTATGGGCAAAGAAGGGAATTTTGTTTACTTACCGTAAATTCCTTTTCTTCTAGCTCCAATTGGGAGACCCAGACAATTGGGTGTATAGGCTATGCCTCCGGAGGCCACACAAAGTATTACACTAAAAGTGTAAAGCCCCTCCCCTTCTGCCTATACACCCCCCGTGCTCTCACGGGCTCCTCAGTTTTGGTGCAAAAGCAAGAAGGAGGAAAAAGAATTATAAACTGGTTTAAAGTAACTTCAATCCGAAGGAATATCGGAGAACTGAAACCATTCAACATGAACAACATGTGTACACAAAAAAACAGGGGCGGGCACTGGGTCTCCCAATTGGAGCTAGAAGAAAAGGAATTTACGGTAAGTAAACAAAATTCCCTTCTTCTTTGTCGCTCCATTGGGAGACCCAGACAATTGGGACGTCCAAAAGCAGTCCCTGGGTGGGTAAAATAATACCTCGTAAGAGAGCCGTAAAACGGCCTCTTCCTACAGGTGGGCAACTGCCGCCTGAAGGACTCGTCTACCTAGGCTGGCATCTGCCGAAGCATAGGTATGCACCTGATAGTGTTTCGTGAAAGTGTGCATGCTCGACCAGGTAGCCGCCTGACACACCTGCTGAGCCGTAGCCTGGTGCCTCAAAGCCCAGGACGCGCCCACGGCTCTGGTAGAATGGGCCTTCAGCCCTGAGGGAACCGGAAGCCCAGCCGAACGGTAGGCTTCGAGAATTGGCTCCTTGATCCACCGAGCCAAGGTTGATTTGGAAGCCTGTGACCCTTTACGCTGGCCAGCGACAAGGACAAAGAGTGCATCCGAGCGGCGCAGGGGCGCCGTACGAGAAATGTAGAGTCTGAGTGCTCTCACTAGATCTAACAAGTGCAAATCCTTTTCACATTGGTGAACTGGATGAGGACAAAAAGAAGGTAAGGAGATATCCTGATTGAGATGAAAGGGGGATACCACCTTAGGGAGAAATTCCGGAACCGGACGCAGAACCACCTTGTCCTGGTGAAAAACCAGGAAAGGGGCTTTGCATGACAACGCTGCTAGCTCAGACACTCTCCGAAGTGAAGTGACTGCTACTAGAAAAACCACTTTCTGCGAAAGGCGTGAGAGAGAAATATCTCTCATTGGCTCGAATGGTGGTTTCTGAAGAACCATCAGCATCCTGTTCAGATCCCAGGGTTCTAACGGCCGCTTGTAAGGAGGAACGATGTGACAAACCCCCTGCAGGAACGTGCGTACCTGTGGAAGTCTGGCTAGGCGCTTCTGGAAAAACACAGAGAGCGCTGAGACTTGTCCCTTAAGGGAGCCGAGCGACAAACCCTTTTCCAGTCCAGATTGAAGGAAGGACAGAAAAGTGGGCAAGGCAAAAGGCCAGGGAGAAAAACCCTGAGCAGAGCACCACGACAGGAAAATTTTCCACGTCCTGTGGTAGATCTTGGCGGACGTTGGTTTCCTAGCCTGTCTCATAGTGTCAATGACGTCTTGAGATAACCCTGAAGACGCTAGGATCCAGGACTCAATGGCCACACAGTCAGGTTGAGGGCCGCAGAATTCAGATGGAAAAACGGCCCTTGAGATAGCAAGTCTGGTCGGTCTGGTAGTGCCCACGGTTGGCCGACCGTGAGATGCCACAGATCCGGGTACCACGACCGCCTCGGCCAGTCTGGAGCGACGAGGATGACGCGGCGGCAGTCGGCCCTGATCTTGCGTAACACTCTGGGCAACAGTGCCAGCTGAGGAAACACATAAGGGAGCTGAAACTGCGACCAATCCTGAACTAAGGCGTCTGCCGCCAGAGCTCTGGGATCTTGAGACCGTGCCATGAACGTCGGTACCTTGTTGTTGTGCCGGGACGCCATGAGGTCGACGTCCGGCACCCCCCAGCGGCAACAGATCTCCTGAAACACGTCCGGGTGAAGGGACCATTCCCCTGCGTCCATGCCCTGGCGACTGAGATAATCTGCTTCCCAGTTTTCCACGCCTGGAATGTGAACTGCAGAGATGGTGGAGGCCGTGGCTTCCACCCACATCAAAATCCGCCGGACTTCCTGGAAGGCTTGCCGACTGCGTGTGCCGCCTTGGTGGTTGATGTATGCCACCGCTGTGGAATTGTCCGACTGAATTCTGATCTGCTTGCCTTCCAGCCACTGCTGGAACGCTTTCAGGGCAAGATACACTGCCCGTATTTCCAGAACATTGATCTGAAGCGAGGACTCTTGCTGGGTCCACGTACCCTGAGCCCTGTGGTGGAGAAAAACCGCTCCCCACCCTGACAGACTCGCGTCCGTCGTGACCACCTCCCAGGATGGGGGTAGGAAGGATTTCCCCTTCGATAATGAAGTGGGAAGAAGCCACCACCGAAGGGAAGCTTTGGTCGCCTGAGAGAGGGAGACGTTCCTGTCGAGGGACGTCGGCTTCCTGTCCCATTTGCGTAGGATGTCCCATTGAAGAGGACGCAGGTGAAACTGCGCGAAAGGAACTGCCTCCATTGCTGCCACCATCTTCCCCAGGAAGTGCATGAGGCGCCTCAAGGGGTGTGACTGGCCTTGAAGGAGAGATTGTACCCCTGTCTGTAGTGACCGCTGCTTGATCAGCGGAAGCTTCACTATCGCTGAGAGGGTATGAAACTCCATGCCAAGGTATGTGAGCGATTGGGCCGGTGTCAGATTTGACTTTGGAAAATTGATGATCCACCCGAAACTCTGGAGAGTCTCCAGGGTAGCGTCGAGGCTGTGTTGGCATGCCTCTTGAGAGGGTGCCTTGATCAGGAGATCGTCCAAGTAAGGGATCACCGAGTGACCCTGAGAGTGGAGGACCGCTACTACAGTAGCCATAACCTTGGTGAAAACCCGTGGGGCTGTTGCCAGGCCGAACGGCAGTGCCACGAACTGCAGGTGTTCGTTTTCTATGGCGAAGCGCAAGAAGCGCTGGTGCTCTGGAGCAATCGGTACGTGGAGATAAGCATCTTTGATATCGATCGATGCAAGGAAATCTCCTTGGGACATTGAGGCGATGACGGAGCGGAGGGATTCCATCCGGAACCGCCTGGTCGTTACGTGTTTGTTGAGAAGTTTCAGGTCCAGGACAGGACGGAAAGACCCGTCCTTCTTTGGGACCACAAACAAGTTGGAGTACAAACCGTGGCCCTGTTGCTGAAGAGGAACAGGGACCACCACTCCTTCTGCCTTCAGAGTGCCCAGCGCCTGCAGAAGAGCCTCGGCTCGCTCGGGAGGCGGGGATGACCTGAAGAATCGAGTCGGGGGACGAGAGGTGAACTCTATCTTGTAACCGTGAGACAGAATGTCTCTCACCCAACGGTCTTTTACCCATGGCAGCCAGGCGTCGCAAAAGCGGGAGAGCCTGCCACCGACCGAAGATGCGGAGTGAGGAGGCCGAAAGTCATGAGGAAGCCGCTTTGGTAGCGGCACCTCCGGTGGCCTTTTTAGGACGTGACTTAGACCGCCATGCATCAGAGTTCCTTTGATCTTTCTGAGGCCTTTTGGACGAGGAGAATTGGGACCTGCCCGCGCCCCGAAAGGACCGAAACCTCGACTGCCCCTTCCTCTGTTGGGGTATGTTCGGTTTGGGCTGGGGTAAGGATGTATCCTTTCCCTTGGATTGTTTGATGATTTCATCCAAACGCTCGCCAAACAATCGGTCGCCAGAAATTGGCAAACTGGTTAAGCGCTTTTTGGAAACAGAATCTGCCTTCCATTCCCGTAGCCACAAGGCCCTGCGGAGTACCACCGAATTGGCGGCTGCAACCGCCGTACGGCTCGCAGAGTCCAGGACAGCATTAATAGCGTAAGACGCAAATGCCGACGTCTGAGTGGTTATGGACGCCACCTGTGGCGCGGACGTGCGTGTGGCTGCGTCAATTTGCGCTTGACCTGCTGAGATAGCTTGTAGCGCCCATACGGCTGCGAACGCTGGGGCAAAAGAAGCGCCGATAGCTTCATAGATGGATTTCAACCATAGTTCCATCTGCCTGTCAGTGGCATCTTTGAGTGAAGCCCCATCTTCCACTGCAAGTATGGATCTAGCTGCCAGTCTGGAGATTGGAGGATCCACTTTGGGACACTGAGCCCAACTTTTGACCACGTCAGGGGGAAAAGGATAACGTGTATCCTTAAGGCGCTTAGAAAAATGCTTATCTGGACAAGCATGGTGATTCTGGACTGCCTCTCTGAAATCAGAGTGGTCCAGAAACATACTCGGTGTACGCTTGGGAAACCTGAAACGGAATTTCTCCTGCTGAGAAGCTGACTCCTCCACCGGAGGAGCTGAGGGAGAAATATCCAACATACGATTGATGGACGCAATAAGGTCGTTCACTATGGCGTCCCCGTCCGGAGTATCAAGATTGAGAGCGGCCTCCGGATCAGAATCCTGATCAGCTGTCTCCGCATCATCAACTAGAGATTCCCCCCTCTGAGACCCTGCACAATATGATGATGTCGAGGGAAAATCTAAGCGAGCTCGCTTAGTCGGTCTGGGGCTGGGGTCTGTGTCAGAACCCTCAGCCTGGGATCCATGAGATACCCCGGGAGGACATTGTTGGTCCAGCTGAGGTGGGCCAGGGAACAAAGATTCAACAGAGTCCCTGTGCTGAGATACCGGCCTGGACTGCAAGGCTTCTAGTATCTTAGCCATAGTCTCAGAGAGTTTTGCAAACTCCGTCCCCGTCACCTGAACAGTGTTAGCAGGTGGCTCCCCCTGGGCCCCTCTTAGCAGAGGCTCCGGCTGAGTAAGTGCCACAGGGGCCGAACAGTGCACACAATGAGGGTCAGTGGAACCTGCCGGTAGCGGGGTCGTACATGCGGCGCAGGCAACATAATAAGCCTGTGTTTTGGCACACCTGCCTTTCGTGGGCGCCATGCTATTATCTTCCCTGAGTAACACAATAGGGTATATAGCCAGAAATCAACTGTGCACCATACAGTGTAAAACATATATACCATAAACATATAATGTTACACTACTGCACAATGGGGCTAGCACCACAGGTGCTGCTTACCACCCGCCTAAAGCGGTTGTGAGGCCACCAGAGTCCCTGCCTGGGTCTCCCAGACTTTGTCCCCCTCTGCAGCGTCCGAGGAGCTGACAGGAATGGCTGCCGGCGTCCTGAGGAGAGGAGGGAGCCGTGGGCGTGACCCAGAAAGAGCGGGAACTGGTGCCCGCACTGTGCACAGAGAGAGGGGTGGAGTATGCAAAGCATGCTCCAGCCCTCATTGCTGCTCGTCCGTACAGCGTCCCGCCCTTCCCCTGCTTGTCAGGGCTGTGGGCGGGAGGAAAGGAAACTAGGCCGCAAAAAGCCGGGGACTCTAGTAATAAACGTGGCCGCCGTAAAAGCGCGGCCGGCGTGAAAGTCCCCGGCGCACTACAAGTCCCAGCCGCGCTGCAGTGTTTCCATGGCCGCGGCGGTCAGTGCGGCAGTCCCTATACATAAACACACTCAGCAACGCTGAGTGTGTAATGGCACATATTAACCCGGTCAGCGCCGTGGTCCCCGGTGCACTAGCACACCCAGCAAAGCTGGAGTGTTGCTGTGCGCGGTCCCCACCGGGATACAGAGTACCTCCAAGTAGCAGGGCCATGTCCCTGAACGATACCCGGCTCCTATCCAGCAGGCTCCACAGGAGTTGTGGATGAAGCACGGTCTCAGTGCCTGGAGACCGATAGGATCCCACTTCACCCAGAGCCCTGAGGGGGATGGGGAAGGAAAACAGCATGTGGGCTCCAGCCTCCGTACCCGCAATGGATACCTCAACCTTACAACACCACCGACAAGAGTGGGGTGAGAAGGGAGCATGCTGGGGGCTCTATATGGGCCCACTTTTCTTCCATCCGACATGGTCAGCAGCTGCTGCTGACCAATCTGTGGAGCTGTGCGTGCGTGTCTGACCTCCTTCGCACAAAGCAAAAAACTGAGGAGCCCGTGAGAGCACGGGGGGTGTATAGGCAGAAGGGGAGGGGCTTTACACTTTTAGTGTAATACTTTGTGTGGCCTCCGGAGGCATAGCCTATACACCCAATTGTCTGGGTCTCCCAATGGAGCGACAAAGAAAAAAATCCTGTGCGCACTAGGCGGAATTTGACAGCTGCATGTTTTGCTGCGGGATTCCCGCAGCAAAAACAATTGCATGTCAATTCTTTTCCGCGCATCGCTGCGGGATTACACTCCATTGACTCCAATGTTAATCGTGAAATCCCGCAGGGAATAACGCAAGCAGCAAATTCTGTGCGGTTCACTGCGTTTTCCTGCGCTATTCCCTGCGGTATTTCGCGGTTTACCTCCGGTAATGTACATCGCCTGTCTGCGGTTTTGCAGGGAAGTGATGTCATTACAGGAAAAGAGGAAGCTGTGCAGAGAGTAAACAAACACACAGATCACACACACACACACACACACACACACACACACACACAGACATCACAGACACACACAGACATCACAGACACATAGAACACACATAGAAAGAAAACGGAAATATAGAAAACAAAGAACATGGGCTCCGCTGCATATTTACCGTCCAGCCGAGGTAAGCACACAGCGGCGGCCCGGTATTCTCAGGCTGGGGAGGGAGAGGGGCAGGGTAAATGTCCCCCGCCTCACTCCCCCTCCGGCAGCCGAGAATATCAGCCGCAGCTGCCCCGGGACTGTCGCATGCATTATGCGGCAGCACCGGTGTGTCCTCGGCTCTTCCTGCCGCCGTGTAGCAGTGGCGGTCAGGGTAATACAAGGGATCACCGCCATTAACGCCAGGCTTGATCATGGCAGCGTCTGTGACAGCTGACATGATCAACCCGTAAGTAAAGTGAATAAAACACAGACACCGAAAAATCCTTTATTTTAAATAAAACAAACAAGCCTCGTTCACCATTTTATTAACCCCTCCCGCACCAAAGCTCTGGCGTAATCCACAGGTCCTGCGCTGCTTACATCCAGCCGCGACTGTCACAGCGCTGAATGAACGCAGCAGACAGCAGAGGTAATTACCGGTCATTTCCCACGGCCGGTAATGTGAACTCACTGCCGACCGTGGGAAATGTAGCGATCTGTCCTCTATCTATCCCTCCCATCCCTCCATCCATCCATCCGTCTATCTATCTATTCTTCTGTCTATCTACTATCTCAGAATTAAATTACTTTTTTTTTTTTCTTCAATGTGCTTTATTGCATTGAATGCAATAAAGCACATCCCAACCTGCACGCAGCAAAACCGCGGCAATACCGCGAACAATACCGCGGTTTGCCACGGGTGCGGTAATCTTTGAGAGCATGCGGAATTTTCTCAAGAAAATTCCATTTCCCAGTGCGCACATAGCCTTAAATAGTTTGCAGAATCTGCTTACAGACTCTACACTTATCACTATCCCCTATCTCCTCACTTTCCTGTCCTAATCTGGCTGTAAAGCACTACAATGACACACTCAGAAGCACCCTGGACCAAGTAGCACCCCTCACCCTCAGAACCTCCAAACACCGAGTAAAACAGCCCTGGCTCACATCACAAACTCTATTTCTCCAGCGATGCTCTAGGAGTGCTGAGCGCCTATGGAGGAAATCCCGCACACCAGAAAACTTCATCCACTACAAGTTCATGTTAAGGACCTACAACTCTTCCCTTCACCTCGCCAAACAGACCTACTTCACCACCCTTATCTCCTCACTAGCCAACAATCCAAAAAAGCTCTTTGACACCTTTCACTCCCTCCTCAGTCCCAAAGCACAGACCCCTATCACAGACCTTCATGCTGATGACCTGGCCTCGTATATCACAGAGAAAATAGAAAACATCCGCCGAGAGATCAGCTCCCAGCCACCAAGCTTTGTGAATCCCATCCCTCCCCATATCCCATCCAGCTCACTTTCCACATTTGACCCAGTCACAGAGGAGGAAGTCTCCAGGCTCCTCTCTTCTTCTCGTCCTACCACTTGCCCTACTGGTCCCTTCCCCTCACACCTACTCCAGACACTCTCTCCGGTTGTCACCACTCACCTAACTAAAATCTTCAATCTCTCTCTCTCTCTTCGGGTATCTTCCCCTCCTCCCTCAAACACTCTATCATTACTCCATTATTAAAAAACCTTCCCTTGATCCGTCCTGTACAAGCAACTACAGACCAGTCTCCAATCTCCCCTTCATCTCCAAACTCTTGGAGCGCCTGGTCTACTCTCGTCTCACCCACTACTTTTCCACTCACTCTCTTCTAGATCCTTTACAGTCTGGCTTCCGCCCTTTCCACTCAACAGAAACTGCCCTTGTCAAAGTGACCAATGACCTATTGACAGCAAAACGTAACGGTGACCACTCTCTGCTTATTCTTCTTGACCTTTCTGCAGCCTTCGACACTGTTGACCACCATCTCCTTCTCTCTATGCTCCATTCTATCGGCCTAAAGGACACTGTGCTTTCCTGGTTCTCTTCCTATCTTTCTGGCCGCTCATTCAGCATATCATTTGCTGGCTCCACATCTTCTCCTCTTTCTCTCACTGTTGGGGTCCCTCAAGGTTCAGTCCTCGGCCCTCTTCTTTTCTCCCTCTACACTGCCCCAATTGGAATGACCATCAGCAGATTTGGCTTTCAGTACCATCTTTATTATGAGGACACCCAGCTATACACCTCATCCCCTGAGCTCACCCCCGCTGTACTACAGAACACAAGTGATTGCCTGACTGCAGTTTGCAACATCATGTCTGCTCTCTATCTGAAACTTAACCTTTCCAAAACTGAACTTCTGCTCTTCCCTCCATCTCCCAACCTTCCTAAACCTGACATCTCCCTCTCTGTGTGTGGCACAACGATAAGTCCTAGGCAGCAGGCCCGCTGTCTGGGTGTTATACTTGACACTGATCTCTCCTTGACGTCCCACATACAATCTCTTGCCCGCTCCTGCCGTTTGCACCTCAAGAACATCTCTAGAATCCGCCCGTTTCTCACAATGGAAACGACAAAAACACTCACCGTGGCCCTGATCTACTCTCGCCTTGACTACTGTAACTCTCTATTAATTGGTCTCCCCCCTAACTAGACTCTCTCCTCTACAGTCCATCCTTAATGCAGCAGCCAGGGTCACCTACCTGGCTAACCGCTACTCGGATGCCTCTGCTCTTTGCAAGTCATTGCACTGGCTGCCCCTATATCACAGGATCCAATTCAAACTGCTTGTTCTCACTCACAAAGCTCTCCACAGTGTGGCACCCCCCTACATCTCCACCCTCCTCTCTGTTTATCACCCCACCCATTCTCTACGCTCTGCAAATGACTTTCGACTAACATCCACACTAATTCGAACCTCCCACTCCCGAATCCAAGACTTCTTCCGAGCTGCACCAAACCTCTGGAACGCTCTACCCCAAGAAGTTAGGACAACTCACAACTTACTCAGCTTCAGACGCTCCCTAAAAACGCATCTTTTTAGGGCGGCCTATCACACTCCTTAGCCAAACTAATTTCACCTAATCCCTCTACAACTTCTCAGAACATAATCCCACGTCAAAGTCCATGGCACCCAAATGCATCACAAGGCTCTGGCCAACTGGTCCAGGAAGCCATTATCTATCCCCCATGAGATGGCTGGATTGTCATTGTAAATAAGCGCTTGTACCTTGCCCCTCCCCCCACCTCATTGTAGATTGTAAGCTCTCACGAGCAGGGTTGCCATTTTTCCCTTTAAATATTGTATCTTCTATAATGGTTACTTGTTTGTATATGTTTATGTATATGATATGTATATGAGCCTCCTGAATTGTAAAGCGCTGTGGAATATGTTGGCGCTATAGAAATAAAGCTTATGGGGGCGTGGCTTGGACATGGTGGCGTGAGGAAGCAAACTGCCTGAGCTCCTATACCCACCGCCCGTATTCAGCTAATATACAGCCCCTCCACAATCTTATGCCGCCTAAAAGGAAGCCCCAGGGAGCACCCACCGCCGTGGCTGGAGCCGTGCGTCCAGGAGGAAGAATGGAGCGCTTTCTCAGCGGGCCGCCGCTGGAGATGAAGAGTGCGGGGAGCAGCGTTAAGATGGCACCGGCTCCCTCGCCGCGGCCTGCTGGAGGGGAATCCCCACGAAGCCGGCGGCTGCCAGCGCGAGCCCTCGCGACGGAGCAGGGACGAGAGCGGCAGCTGAGAGGGTGTCCCAGCCGATGAAAGGACACCACACGGCTGAAAATCTCCACAGCAGGGACGCCATGGGATCCACAGGGCACCGCGAGGAGGAAGGTGAGGAGAAGCGGAGGAGCGGGGGGAGGCCCAGAACATGGGGGCCCTGACAGACACACAGCACCTGACCAGCACAAGCCCAGTGTGTGAGAGCTGCCCTCTGCACTCACCAGAGGAATCCCCAGGCAGAGACATTCCAGCTATCTTCCTCCCTGTGGGGGGGCCTCCCCTGGGCAGCACGGCTCTCTCCCCCACACATGCGAGCTTTGCTGATAACACACCAGAAATACAGGCACTGAGGGAGTTAATCTTAGCTCTTCCAAGTAAAAGTGACCTAGATGCACTGGTCTGCAGAATAGAGCAATCTCATCAACAGGCCATCACGGCTGTGAGAGGAGATAGGGGCCCTGGACGACAGGGTCACAGCCACTGAGCAGGCTCAAGACTCTCTGGAAAGCAGAGTCACACGGCTGGAGAAAGACTGTGTGGCCTACAACAATCGGTTTAAGTATATGTCACTGCTGCTGGACGATCAAGAGAACAGAGGTCGTCGCAACAATATAAGAGTAAAAGGTATCCCAGAGGACTGGCCCACTGAGTCGCTCCGCACCAAGGTGCAAGAAATATTTAACACAGTCACTAATAGACCACTGGATGCCACGTTTCTATGCGACAGAGTACACAGAGTTGCCAGGGCCACCCAGGTAGCCGGTGTGGCCGCACCAAGAGACGTTCTTTGCCGTTTACACTTTTTCACGGACAAGGAGCTGATCCTGAGGAGGGCCTGGGAGTTCGGACCTGTAAAGATGGACAGTGCAGTTATTAAGCTTTTCTCTGATGTCTCCAGCCGCACACTTTACATGAGGCGTCAGCTCCACCCACTCCTGTTTAAAATTAAGGAGGTTCCACCTTATTGTCCGGAATGGGTCGTCTACCTTCCTATTGAAACATCCTGCGGACTTGCCGGCCTTATACAAATTCCTGGATCTGCCCGACCTCTCCATCCCAGACTGGCTATCCTGGGAGTCCACGAGTCCCCAGATGCAGAGGAGGGGAAAGGTTCCAGGATCCATGCCAAGCGGGGGCAGTGGCTGAGAAATTTATGAGGCTCCGTTCTTGGATTGCTGAACTGGTGTTTTGTGCTCATTTGCATTTTCTGGGGTAACTGTTCCGATGTGGGGGGAGGGGTGGAGGTGGGCCTTACATAAGGTCTGAGGGTGGCGGCGGTGGAGAGGCTGTTGGAATTCATATTAAACATTGCCTCCTGTGGGTTTACAGGGGTGATAGCCAGTATATTGGGGGGTGGGTAGGCTTCATACGTGTGTTCATTTTCGTCTTCGTTGAGACTGCCCTTGTAGGCCTAGGGCGGGCCCATAGACCTGCAAGCTCTTTGAGAGCATCTTATCTCGATCTCCGTTTTCTTTCTTTTTCTCCTTCTTCCGCCTAATTTCTCTCTCTTTTCCTTTTTCTCCTTTTTTCCCTTCCCTACTTCTACAACTCCCCCTTTTTCGTCCCCCTTCCCCTCAAAACCTCTCCTCGTGGTGTGTTTGTGCGTCTAGTCTTTGTCGTTTCCCCGTAGGTTCCTGTTGAAGCCACGAAACAGATGTCCAAACCTGATCTTAGAGTGGGGTCCCTGAATGTCAAGGGCCTTCACAGCCCAGAGAAACGCTCAATCCTCCTGAACCTGCTATGGAAAAGGCGACTTCAGGTAATCTTTCTACAAGAAACCCACTATTGCCTAGACAAACCATATAAGCTATCTGACCGGAGATACTCGACGGTCTACCACTCGCCATCACCTGATCCACGATCCAGGGGGACAAGCATTCTGGTTGCGAGCTCTCTGCCATGGGAGTTGATGGGGACCCACACGGACGGGGAGGGGAGACGGATCATGATAAAGGGTCGTGTCCAGTCCCAGGTCTTCACCTTTGCGGCCCTTTACCTTCCCAACACGGGGCAATGCTCGGCTCTGCTAAAATACCTGAACATCCTGGACGAGTTTTCAGAGGGCACGTTGATAATGGGAGGGGACTTTAATTTTGTTATGGACCCAGAGTTAGATACTTCAAAGGGAGCTGCCAATATGTCTAGAGCCACTCATAGTCGGATCAAACGAGGGTTACACGAATACCAGCTAGTCGACGCGTGGAGGGTGCAACACCCGACAGATAGAGACTATTCCTTCTACTCCGCTGTCCATAACACGTACTCAAGGCTGGACCACTTTTTTATCAAACACAGGGATCTCCACTGCCTGGTGGGTACTGAAATAGATGAGATAATGTTTTCTGACCACGCTTTAATAATCCTGGATGTCTCCCTGGTGCGCCCGTTGGTTAAACAAGGCCAATGGACATTGAATACTTCTTTGCTGGGGGACCGGGGGACCATGCAGGAGATACAGGAGGCGGTGGAGGAGTACTTCAACCTTTGCGCCCGGGGAGATACCACACCCGCGGTAACATGGGAAGCACATAAATGTGTAGTGAGAGGTCTGTTTATTAAACATGGAGCTCGGTTGAAACGGGAGAGAAACGCGGAAGTCGAGTCGCTCTTGGCAGACATACATGCGTTGGAGAGGATTCACAAAGACTGACTAGATGGCGAGACCAAAACCCTTCTCTTTCAGAAAAGAGAAAAGTTGAAATCGCTACTTTCCAACAAAGCTAAAGCCTCACTAGCAAAATGCCGTAGGCATTTTTACGAATTTGGAAACAAAAATAGCAGGACACTGGCAAGGGCGTTGCGGATTCAAAGGATGAAGGGGTTTGTACCACATATACAGAAACTATCCGGGGAGAGAGCTTCACTCCCAGCTGACATTGCGGCCGCATTTAGGGACTTTTATTCTGCCCTGTATTCGATTGACAACAAGTTGACAGAGGGCGAAAGGGAGACAGTCAGGGAAAGAATCCAGGATTACTTAAGATCCTCAGGACTCCCGAGGCTTAAACCGGAAGATATAGAGGCACTGGAGAAACCGATTTCCGAGGCGGAGCTAGCTGCGGCCCTAAAGAACTCCCCCTCGGGTAAGGCACCGGGGCCGGATGGGCTCCCGGTGGCCTATTACAAGAAGCTGGGTCACATATTGACCCCCCACTTTTTAGCAGCCTTCAACAACATCCCATCTTGTCCATCCCCACCCTTACCTAGAGATTCCCTTGCAGCAACCATAGTGGTTATTCCTAAAGAGGGGAGGGATCCCTCCACTTGTGCCAACTATCGCCCGATCTCCCTGCTTAATGTGGACCTAAAGCTGTTTGATAAGATTCTGGCCGAGCGACTGTCCCCCCTGCTAGGGGGTATAGTCCATTCTGACCAGGCCGGGTTCATGCTGGGCAGGGAGGCTAGGGATAACACCACGAGGGCCATTAACCTGATTCATAGGGCCAGGTCTGATGGTGGATCTCTCATGTTGTTGTCGACAGACGCTGAGAAGGCGTTCGACTGGGTTGGCTGGACGTTCCTGGATGGAGTCCTTGCTTTCCTGGGGCTGGGGGGAAACATGCTAAGTTGGATAGGTTCTCTATATAGTGCACCGTCGGCTCGTGTTCGGGTTAATGGAGTGCTTTCAGAGAGTTTTCCGATCACCAATGGAACTCGACAGGGTTGTCCGCTTTCCCCAATGATATTTATACTCACATTAGAGCCCCTACTGCGACACATTCGGATGAATACTAGCATTAAGGGATCAGAGATCGGGGGAGTGACTCATAAGATAGCAGCCTTCGCGGATGATCTATTATTTTTTATCGCTGACCCAGCCGAATCACTCCCGGTGCTAATGCAGGAGTTTGATCGTTACTCCCTCCTCTCCAACTTCAAGGTCAACTTGTCTAAATCGGAGGCACTGGGCGTCAGCCTCCCTGCGGAGGTAGTCTCGCAGCTGCGGGGAGCCTCTGATATTCAGTGGGCTCCTCAGTACTTGCGGTACTTGGGACTTAAACTGTCGGCCGATGTGAGCTCCCTTTTCCAGTTGAACTTCACCCCTCTTCTCCAAAAAATTAAACAAGACTGTACAACCTGGTCAAAAGGCACTTTCACGTGGTTCGGACGGGCCGCGATTTTTAAGATGAACATTTTTCCGAGACTCTTGTACCTCCTTCAGACCCTACCCATAGGGATCCCCAGGTCATTCTTTAGAGAAGTTTCCTCTCTACAAACGAAGTTCCTATGGGCAAACAAGCGAGACTGGCACGGTCGTTGTTGTGTAGACCTAGAGCTCGGGGGGGCCTGGGCCTCCCGGACCTCAAGACATATTACACTGCGACTCACATGGCCAGGGTAGTGGACTGGTGTCGACATTCTAAGGTCAAAGCTTGGGTTCAGGTGGAGCAGAGCTTTACTGAAATACCATTGGCGGGGCTACCCTGGGCGCTTCCCCCTGGGGGCACAGAACTCAAATCCCATCCTACTATTGGGGCTACGCTATCTTGTTGTTCCCAGGAGGCGGTTCGGAGAGCCCTGATGCCCCTACCCTCTCCCCTTTCTCCGGTCATAGGCGCCCCGAATTTCTTGCCGGGTCTCTCTGACCCGATGTTTCGTCTCTGGATCTCCAGGGAACAGATTCCGTGCTCAACACATCGGAGCCGAGGGGCAATGGCCAACAACTGAGGAACTTCGGAACTTCCGGGTCCCTGGGCCTATGGCAATCCCTACAGCTCCGACACTTTCTCTGCACCCTGCCGGTCCGTAGTCAGTTTGTCAGACCCCTCACCGACTTTGAGAAGCTGTGTATGGAAAAGGGGTCGCTCCGACACTCCCTGGCTACCTCACACTCCATGTTATGCAACGTTACAGAGCTGTCCCCTCCTGGGTTCCTCTTGCACTGGGAGTCAGACCTGGGCCTCACCCTCTCGACCTCGCAAAGGAATAAGGTGCTGTTACTTGCCCACAAAACTTCAGTTAGCTCTAAACTTCAAGAGGACAACTATAAATGTATATCTCGCTGGTATAGGGTCCCGACAAAACTCCACAGGATGTTCCCAGGTGTAGACTCCAGTTGTTGGAGATATGGGATTGGGGAAGGTAATTTCCTGCACATATTCTGGGAATGCCTGGAGTTGCAGCGGTTTTGGGAGGGGGTACGGGGTGTGATCGGGCATGTGGTTGGACATACGCAGACCCTGGGCCCTGAGCTTTTCTTGCTTCAGTAGCCCGATTCCTCTGCCTGTGCCTATAAGGGGTCTCTCTTAAGCTTCCTGTGATGGCTGCTAGGACGTGCGTCCCCCTGAGATGGAGATCCCCCATTCCGTCGACACTGTCAATGTGGGCGAACAGGGTGAATGAATTGTTGTATATGGAGGATCTGACGGCGTCTCTCCACGACAGACAGGAGGTTTTTCACAAGATTTGGTTTCCCTGGATCGAGTTTAAATTCTCCACGGAATATGGTACCTGGATCCCCCCTGACTGAGGGGGCCTACTTCTGCCGTTAGACAGAGGTGTATCGAGATATTGGATCTTTGCCTAGTGGCTGTATGTTCCCTTATGTTTTTCCCTTTACCCCCCCTTCCTCCACCCTTTGTGTGTTCCCCCCTATTCGTCTAAGACCTACTTTCTTCTGCTCACCTGCTTCTCTCTCTTTCTTTCCTTAATTCACTACAGAATCTCTATACTTGAAAATTCCCGGGTATACATGGAGGAGTCAAAGTGTGGTGTTTATCAGATGTTACAGTTTGCCTGAGGGGTGTCAATGTACAATGGTTGTAAAATGTCATGCTACTGTTTTGGATTGATGTATCTCCATGTTTTTCGGTTAAATAAAGAATTATAAAAAAAGAAATAAAGCTTATTATTATTATTATTATTATTATTATTATAGAACTTGAGTCTGGTCAGTAATTGAATATACAGTGCCTTGTGAAAGTATTCGGCCCCTTGAATTTTTCAAACTTTTCCCACATTTCAGGCTTCAAACATAAAGATAAAAATGTTAATGTTCTGGTGAAGAATCAACAAGTGGGACACAATTGTGAAGTTGAACGAAATTTATTGCTTATTTTAAACTTTTTTAAAAAATAATAAACTGAAAATTGGGTCGTGCAATATTATTCATCCCCTTTACTTTCAGTGCAGCAAACTCACTCCAGAAGTTCATTGAGGATCTCTGAATGATCCAATGTTGTCCTAAATGACTGATGATGATGAATATAATCCCCCTGTGTGTAATCAAGTCTCCGTATAAATGCACCTGCTCTGTGATAGTCTCAGTGTTCTGTTTAAAGCACAGAGAGCATCATGAAGACCAAGGAACACAACAGGCAGGTCCGTGATACTGTTGTGGAGACGTTTAAAGCCGGATTTGGTTAAAAAAGATTTCCAAAGCTTTAAACATCCCAAGAAGCACTGTGCAAGTGATAATATTGAAATGGAAGGAGTATCATACCACTGCAAATCTACCAAGACCCGGCCGTCCATCCAAACTTTCATCTCAAACAAGGAGAAGACTGATCAGAGATACAGCCAAGAGGCCCATGATCACTCTGGATGAACTGCAGAGATCTACAGCTGAGGTGGGAGAGTCTGTCCATGGGACAACAATCACTTGTACACTGCACAAATCTGGCCTTTATGGAAGAGTGGCAAGGAGAAAGCCATTTCTCAAAGATATCCATAACATTTTTTGTTTAAAGTTTGCCACAAGCCACCTGGGAGACACCAAACATGTGGAAGAAGGTGCTCTGGTCAGATGAAACCAAAATCAAACTATTTGGGCACAATACCAAACGATATGTTTGGCGTAAAAGCAACACAGCTCATCACATTGAACACACCATCCCCACTGTCAAACATGGTGGTGGCAGCATCATGGTTTGGCTGTGCTTTTCTTCAGCAGGGACAGGGAAGATAGTTAAAATTGATGGGAAGATGGATGGATCAAATACAGGACCATTCTTGAAGAAAACCTGTTGGAGTCTGCAAAAGACCTGAGACTGGGACAGAGATTTGTCTTCCAAGACAATGATCCCAAACATAAAGCAAAATCTACAATGGAATGTTTGACAAATAAACGTATCCAGGTGTTAGAATGGCCAAGTCACAGTCCAGACCTGAATCCAATCGAGAATCTATGGAAAGAGCTGAAAACTGCTGTTCACAAACGCTCTCCATCCAACCTCACTCAGCTCCAGCTGTTTACAAAGGAAGAATGGGCAAGAATTTCAGTCTCTCCATGTGCAAAACTGAGAGACACATACCGCAAGCGACTGCAGCTGTAATCGCAGCAAAAGAGGGCACTACAAAGTATTAACTTAAAGGGGACGAATAATATTGCACATCCCAATTTTCAGTTATTTATTTAAAAAGTTTAAAATAAGCAATAAATATCGTTCACCTTCACAATTGTGTCCACTTGTTGATTCTTGACCAAAACATTACATTTTTTATCTTTATGTTTGAAGCCAGAAATCTGGGAAAAGGTTGAAAAATTCAAGGGGGCCGAAAACTTTCGCAAGGCACTATAGCTGATTTGTGTACTTGGGTCCACATAAACAGCTGTCAGAAGAATTTTATTTTCTAATAGCTGTGTCTCTCTCTGATTCATTGAAGCAGCAATGCCATCTGCAATTAAACCTCCTTTTTGGGAAAGGCAAAACAACAAGTTCTTCCACTACTTTATGAAAATGCCGGGTGTAAAATCCTCAGTTTGTAATTTTTTAGTCACTGTAAATGGGTGATGAAGCAATTCCTTTAATTCTGCCACATGTGTCCGTTGACCTTCATTTAGTGTTACTTGACGGTCAGCTATGTCTATAAGACGGGTTTCAGCTCAATCATTAAATAAGTGCTGCACCATCGAGTGGCTTGATCGATAATTGTCCTTTTACCAGCACGCCTCTTCAAGATGGAATCGATTTTAGGGGTTCTGGCAGCAATAACCAATTTAACCACTTTTCAGAGTTCAAGCAGGTCCCTTTTGCAGACTATCTCTTATTGCCAGCTGCAGCGTGTGCACAACACAGCGCATGTGACAAATAGAAGAGAGATGTGAAGCAGCTACAACAAGATCATTCTAAAGGATCATTTTGCTGTTCTTCTGTAGTAATATCTGCTTATTGCTCAGTTACAGGATCAGGACTGTGGCTACATCTCACACATTGTGAAGCTGAAGTTTTCTTCTCGCTGCTGTTCACCGTCATTATTCTCATTAATATGTTTTTTCATTGTACTCCTCATGTTTGAAGCATTTTCAGTTACAATAGCAAGAACCTGTTCTAGCAGTTCTCAGAACAGTGCAGGCGTTCCTTCCCAGTGTGTTTTTACCATTATCTGTGCAGGAGGCGCTTCACTACTTATCCTGTACATAAAGCGCAGCACAGATTCATCTCAACTAAAAGCCCAGATCCTTTGATCAGGAACAGAACACACATTTATAGGACATTTCAAAACTTTCCCAAATTCTTATGGAAAAATATTCATCACACTCTGCATTGAACCGCTGTACCAAATGTATTATATATTTTAGGAGTCAGAGCTGGTCCATTTTATACCAAGTCCACAGCCCTGGTAGAAAGGGCAGCCTGGCGGGCAGTGGGAAGCGGAGAGGGCAGTGGAGAACACAGCGGGGAGGGCAATGGAGAGGGCTGTGGAGAACGCAGCAAAGAGCAGAAAGTGCGATAGAGAGGGCAATGAAGAATGCAGCAGGGAGGGCAGCAGGAAGTGGAACGTGCGACGGAGAGGGCAGTGGAGAACGCAGCGGGAAGGGCGACGGAGAGGGCAGTGGAGAACGCAGCGGGAAGGGCGACGGAGAGGGCAGTGGAGAACGCAGCGGGAAGGGCGACGGAGAGGGCAGTGGAGAACGCAGCGGGAAGGGCGACGGAGAGGGCAGCGGGAAGGGCGACGGAGAGGGCAGTGGGGAACGCAGCGGGAAGGGCGACGGAGAGGGCAGTGGGGAACGCAGCGGGAAGGGCGACGGAGAGGGCAGTGGGGAACGCAGCGGGAAGGGCGACGGAGAGGGCAGTGGAGAACGCAGCGGGAAGGGCGACGGAGAGGGCAGTGGAGAACGCAGCGGGAAGGGCGACGGAGAGGGCAGTGGAGAACGCAGCGGGGGGGGGGGGGCGACGGAGAGGGCAGTGGAGAACGCAGCGGGGGGGGGCGACGGAGAGGGCAGTGGAGAACGCAGCGGGGGGGGGGCGACGGAGAGGGCAGTGGAGAACGCAGCGGGGGGGGGCGACGGAGAGGGCAGTGGACAACGCAGCGGGAAGGGCGACGGAGAGGGCAGTGGACAACGCAGCGGGAAGGGCGACGGAGAGGGCAGTGGACAACGCAGCGGGAAGGGCGACGGAGAGGGCAGTGGACAACGCAGCGGGAAGGGCGACGGAGAGGGCAGTGGACAACGCAGCGGGAAGGGCGACGGAGAGGGCAGTGGACAACGCAGCGGGAAGGGCGACGGAGAGGGCAGTGGACAACGCAGCGGGAAGGGCGACGGAGAGGGCAGTGGACAACGCAGCGGGAAGGGCGACGGAGAGGGCAGTGGACAACGCAGCGGGAAGGGCGACGGAGAGGGCAGTGGACAACGCAGCGGGAAGGGCGACGGAGAGGGCAGTGGACAACGCAGCGGGAAGGGCGACGGAGAGGGCAGTGGACAACGCAGCGGGAAGGGCGACGGAGAAGGCAGTGGAAAACGCAGCGGGAAGGGCGACGGAGAAGGCAGTGGAAAACGCAGCGGGAAGGGCGACGGAGAGGGCAGTGGAAAACGCAGCGGGAAGGGCGACGGAGAGGGCAGTGGAAAACACAGCGGGAAGGGCGACGGAGAGGGCAGTGGAAAATGCAGCGGGAAGGGCGACGGAGAGGGCAGTGGAGAACGCAGCGGGAAGGGCGACGGAGAAGGCAGTGGAAAACGCAGCGGAAATGGCAACGGAGAAGGCAGTGGAGAACGCAGCGGGGAGCAACCATCTAGTGACTGTGACCAACATGTGTGCAGTTACACATACACAAATAAACTCATCAGGTGCTCCCCCTTCCCAGCACTGAATCCCCACTGCTGATGTCTTTAGTTACATCACCACTGCTGCCAATCTCTAAGTTCAGCAGCTCATACGGTCTACCTCAGCTGAGCTCAGTGATTGGCAGCAGCAGTGAAATGTGCCGTCTACCTCTGCTGAGCTCAGTGATTGGCTGCAGCGGTAAAGCATGCGGTTTACCTCTGCTGAGCTCAATGATTGGCTGCAGCGGTAAAGCATGCGGTTTACCTCTGCTGAGCTCAATGATTGGCTGCAGAGGTGAAGTGCGCAGTCTACCCCGGCTGAGCTCAACGATTGGCTGCAGCGGTGAAGCATGCTGTTTACCTTAGCTGAGCTCACTCAGGAGCAGTGGTGGAGAGCAAACACTGGACCTGGGGAGGGGGAGCCCTTGCTGCGTTTGTTATTTTGGAGTCCACCTCTCTATAGTGGAAGACCCCCTGGGTAAATGTTCCCTCACAGCCGCAGGGTGACTCCTGTGCTGCTCTGTACAGACTCTGCAGAACACAGGACCTAGTGCCCGGCCAGGACATCACTGTATGGACACAATTCACACAGATGCGGTAATTGCTCCCGCCGAGTATCGTCCATACACATCATGTGACTATGTAGCAATGTCCCCCGTTACACCGCGCCCCCTGCAGCACAGCCCCGGGGGAGGACGTGCCTTGTACGCACCTTCTTCTTGCCTTTCTGAATCCCCCATCCTCCCGGTAATTCCTCTCTCTCCCCGGTAATATCATAAGGAAAATCACGGGCCGGGTCCCGGGACCAGAACCACATCTTCTCACCGGGAGAGACACGTCACCGTGACGTGCCACACAGCTGGGCGGAGTTAGCCAGACACGTCACCAGGTGAGTCATGTGACTCCAGGAAACGTCACCAGTTTCGTCACGTGGTCGTACGGAAGAGAATGGATCATGTGACATAATTACGTCATTGCCAAAGACTTAAAGAGACAGTAAACCATTAACTTCTGCCATCCACTGTGTGGCCATACAACGCCATGGTGCGCAGCTGCTGCTAGTTAAATGCCATTTACCGTACTCCTAAATATGTGGCTGCATTTTACTTTCTGAACCGATTTTATGATATATTTTAGCCATTTTAAGGACCAAACTTGTTATGGTATTCCATAAAAATTGCAGATGTGATTGTCAGTGGCATGCAAAAGTCTGGGCACCCCTGGTCAACATTACTGTTATGGTGAACAATCAAGTTAAAGATGAAACGGTCTCTAAAAGGCCTAAAGTTAACAATGACACATTTCCTTTGTATTTTAGGCAAAAAAAATATTGTCATCTGTACATTTTAAAATTAAAAAAAGAGAGATATGGGCCGATGCAAAAGTTTTGGCACCTTGCATGGTTAGTACCTAGTAGTAGCAGCCCCTTTGGCAAGTATCACAGGTTGTAAACACTTTTTGTAGCAGCCAAGAGTCTTTCAATTCTTGTTTAATGGATTTTAATCCATTCTTCCTTGGAGACCTCTTCCAGTTCTGTGAGATTTCTGGCTTGTCTTCCAGTTCTGTGAGATTCCTGGCTAATCTTCCAGTTCAGTTAGATTCCTGGCTCCTCTTCCAGTTCTGTAGATTCCTGGCTCCTCTTCCAGTTCTGTGAGATTCCTGGCTCGTCTTCCAATTCTGTGAGATTCCTGGCTCGTCTTCTAGTTCTGTGAGATTCATGGCTCGTCATCCAGTTCTCTGAGATTCATGGCTCGTCTTCCAGTTCTGTGAGATTCATGGCTCGTCTTACAGTTCTGTGAGATTCATGGCTCGTCTTCCAGTTCTGTGAGATTCCTGGCTCGTCTTTCAGTTCTGTGAGATTCCTGGTTCATCTTCCAATTCTGTGAGATTCCTGGCTCGTCTTCCAGTTCTGTGAGATTCCTGGCTCCTCTTCCAATTCTGTGAGATTATTGGCTCGTTTTCCAGATCTGTGAGATTCGTGGCTCCTCTTCCAGTTCTGTGAGATTCCTGGCTCGTCTTCCAGTTCTGTGAGATTCCTGGCTCGCCTGCCAGTTCAATGAGATTCCTGGCTCGTCTTCCAGTTCAATGAGATTCCTGGCTCGACTTCCAGTTCTGTGAGATTCCTGGCTCGTCTTGCATGCTCTGCTCTTTTGATGTCTAGCTACAGATTTTCAATGATATTCAGATCAGCAGACTGTGAGGACCATTGTAAAACCTTCAGCTGGTGTATTTTGAGGTCGTCTATTGTGGATTTTGACATGGGTTTAGGGTCATTATCCATTTGTAGAAGCCATTCTCTTTTCTCCTCTTTTCAATTTCAGCTTTTTTACAGCTGGTGTTATGTTTGCATCAAGAATTTGTTGATTTTTCATTGAATCCATTCTTCCCTCTACCTGTGAAATGTTCCCCATGCCATTGGCTGCAACACAACTGCAAAGGATGACTTATCCACTCTCATACTTAATGGTTGGTGATATTTTCTTTTCCTGAATTTTTTTGCCCTTTTTCTCCACACATACCTTTGATCATTGTGGCCAAAGAGTTCCAGTTTTAACCTCATCGGTCCGCAGGGCTTGTTTCCAAAATGCATTAGGCTCCTTTAGATGTTCTTTTAGAGACTTCTGACACTGAATTTTATGGTGAGGATGCAGGAGAGGTTTTCTTTGGTGAATCTTCCATGAAGGCCGTATTTGTGCAGGTGTCTCTCAACAGAAGAACAATGTACCACAACTCCAGAGTCTGCTAAATCTTCCTGAAGGTCTTTTGCAGTCATGCAGGGGTTCTGATTTTCATCTCTAGCAATCCTACGAGGAGCGCTCACAGAAATTTTGCTTGGTCTTCCAGACCTTATTTTGATCTCCACTGTTCCTGGTAACTGCCATTTCTTAATTACATTTTGAACTGAGAAAAGAGGAACTTGAAAGCGCTTTGCTATCTTGCTATCTTCTTATAGTCTTCTCCTGCTTTGTGGGCCTCCACCACTGTCATTTTCGGAATCTTTAATTTTATGCATTTTAGAGATCATTTCATCTTCAACTTGCTTAACTGTTCACAATAATAGTAATTTTGACCAGTGGTGCCCAAACTTTTACATGTCACTGTACATCTGTCCTATATTTTGGAATGGTAAATCAATGGCTCCGCATCCCGCAATGCCTGTTGATGTCATTGGTCTATCAGAAGGGGCAGGAAGTGCTGCCAAAGGAGGACATTATAGTATATAGGAAGCACAGAGGGGGATATTACACTGCATGGGGGCCACAGAGGAGAACATTATACTGAATGGGGGCTACAGAGGGGAAATTATTCTGTATGGGGGCCACAGAGGAAGACATTACACTGAATGGGGACTACAGAGGGGACATTACACTGTATGAGGGCCACAGAGGAGTACATTACACTGAATGGGGACTACAGAGGGGACATGATACTGTATGGGGGCCACGTAGGAGGACATTATCCTGAATGGGGGCCACAGAGGAGGAGATTACACTGTAAGCGGCTACAGAGGGGACATGATACTGTAGGGTGGCTACAGAGGAGAACATTATACTGAATGGGGGCTACAGAGGGGACATGATACTGCATGAGGGCCATAGAGGAGGACATTACACTATATGGGTGCTACACAGGGGACATGATACTGTATGGGGGCCACAGAGGACGACATTACAGTGTATGGGGGCAATCGAGTGGATATGATACTGTATGGGGGCCACAGAGGAGGACATTACACTGAATGGAGACTACAAAGGGGACATGATACTGTATGGGGGCTACAAAGGAAGACATTACAGTGTATGGGGGCTACAATGGGGACATGATACTGCATGGGGGCCACAGAGGAGGACATTACACTATATGGGTGCTACAGAGGGAACATGATACTGTATGGGGCCCACAGAGGAGGACATTACACTTAATGGAGACTACAAAGGGGACATGATACTGTATGGGGGCTACAGAGGGGACATGATACTGCATGAGGGCCATAGAGGAGGACATTACACTATATGGGTGCTACAGAGGGGACATGATACTGTATGGGGGCAACAGAGGAAGACATTACAGTGTATGGGGGCAATCGAGTGGATATGATACTGTATGGGGGCCACAGAGGAGGACATTACACTGAATGGAGACTACAAAGGGGACATGATACTGTATGGGGGCTACAAAGGAAGACATTACAGTGTAAGGGGGCTACAATGGGGACATGATACTGCATGGGGGCCACAGAGGAGGACATTACACTATATGGGTGCTACAGAGGGAATATGATACTGTATGGGGGCCACAAAGGAGGACATTACACTGTATGGGGGCTACTGAGTGGACATGATTCTGTTATACTTTATGGGGGCCACACAGGGGGACATTAAATAGTATGTGAAAAAAGGGCCATTGAACTGCTTGGTGCCAGAGAAGGGGACATAATACTATATGGGGGCTAGAATAGAGGACACTATACTGCTTGGGGGCCACAGGTGGAGGGCATTATACTGTATGAGGGGCTACAGAGGAGGACATTATACTGTCTGGCGGTCACAAATGAGGGATACTATACTGTATGGGGCCATAATGTGGGACATTATACTGTTTGGGGGACACAGAATGGGAAATTATATTGTGTATGGACTATAGGGTGAGACATTCTAATGTATGGAGGCCATTATATTTTATTAAGGCCACAGAAGGGGACAATATACTCCATGAAGGCCATAGACGGTGTTGTTATGCTATATACGGGCCACACAGGGGAAGTGTATTGTTATATGGGGGGCATTATATTGTATGTGAGTAAGAAAGGGGTGAATTATTACTATATTGGGGCCAGAATGAAGGACATTATCATTGTATGTGGGCCAGAATGGCAGGTATTGTTACTGTACAGGGGTAAATTAAGGGACAATATTAGAATATAGGGTCACAAGGGGGATATTATTAATGTCCTCCATTGTGGCTCCATACATTAACAATTCACAAAGGGCAATTTATTATTATACGGGGCCACAAAAGCTATAAAGAGGGATATTATTACAGTAATATTCTATATTAGTGGTTACTGTCGGAGGAGCAAAAGTGATACTGTGGAGGACACCAGGGCGACGCTATGCATCCAGAGCTCGGTGCTGGCATCGGCACAGCTCCATTCATTGTGTAGCGGCCGCTGCTCAGTCCTACAGAACAGCTTCTGTGATGTGGCTGGAATAACCTCTTTAATGTCTAGGCCATGAAGCTGATGGACAGTGCTTGCATAGACCAAATTATCGCTGACTAATGGCTTCGGATTGTCGGAATGTGCAGATAATTTAGGATGATGATGCCGGTGAGGGCACATTCTTGCGTTCTGGAAAAGCTTGTTTGTTTGGTATGTGAGGATATATTTGGTGATGCTTTTTAAAGGGAACCTGTCAGTTTGAAAAAGCAGCTCAATCTATGATGTACATGTTATAGAGAAGGAAGAACTGATCAGAGTAATATGGGGTAGAGATTCTATATAAGTCATATTTCAGTCAAGGGGGTGGTCCTAATGAGTGATTGACAGCTATTTCTGTACATCAAGACGGTGGTCCTCATGAGTGATTGACAGCTATTTCTTTTCTCACCAACCTATATATCAATCTCCTCCTGATGAAACCGGCAGTGCAGTAAAACGCGCGTCGAGGTGGGAGTGGCACATTCTGCAGTACTGCACAGGACTTACACGATTTGCCAATGGCCACAGATATTTAGATGGCTACATTTATGAAATACTTATGCTGAATGGGCAGATGCAATATTTAGGGGCAGTAGACTTCATATACTTAGCACCCTGTTAATGGTGGATACATTTTTCCATGTAACTATATGTATAGGTTGGTACCAATATTTAATAAACTGTTTTTTATAAATGTGATATACCTACTGTATACTGATATATGTGATCACCACTGGCCAGCTTTATCACATAGTTAACCTGTTGTAGCATTTGCAAGTATTGTGCCACCCTCTGTGGTGCGGCTTTACATCCCTCCCAATATCCCAATATATGTTATCCTATGTATAATGAAATTTTATTGTTTGCACTAGCACTTTGTGTAAATAAATTTCAATTTTGAATTTCATAATTTGTGATTCCTGAATTTTTATAGATTATAACTATATATCAATCTGTTCACATTTTCCTATATCACATGCTGCCCATTGATTGCGCAGTATTTCGTACATGACTCGTTCTTTGTAAACTATCTTTCAACAGTGGACCAAGATACCGTTTACTGACTCGGAGGAGCGGATCTGGACGGTCACTGAGTCTTCACTACTATCACCAGAGGTGGCAGCAGGTACACATGCTGGTAAGTGTCCGTCTGGAGGCAGTCCCGGGGGATCCTGATACCTCAGCAGCTGGGGTCACAGGACGGAGACCTGGAACTGGGACAGATGAAGCAGAGTCAGGTGTGGTGGTAACAGGTAAGCAGTAGGTGTTTGCAGGAACGGGAGGTAGACAGATGGATACAGCAGGAACACCGGCACTACTAGATGGAAGTAGAGACAGAGTCATAACAAATATGGAGTGCGGGATAGTACAGGTACCTGACAACTAGCATTGCATAGGCAGGCTAGGCTACGGAAACATGTTGAACAGGCGCCCCTGAATTGGGGAAGGTACCTTAAGTACTCAGTACCTGCAAGGGTCATAGGAGGAACATCCGGGTAAGGTGGTGCTGGCCCTTTAAAAAAGGGGGAGCGTGGCTGTGTCCTAGTGCACATGCGTGGACCTCGGGACCCAGACGCCAGAGCAGGAAACAACAGAGGAGGAGGCCGGAGGAGGCCGGAGTAGGCCATCGGCACTTCAGCGCAGGGGTGCTGACGGGAGTGCCGGGGAGACTTGGAGGCTGTGGGACCGGGTAGGAGGCACGGGAACCGGAGCGGTGAGAAGGTTGTGACATCGGCGCTCCCAGGATGGTAGCACCAATAGCGTGATACTGGCCCTTGTAATAAGTAATGCTTTTAGATGTTCTGGAAGGTCTGAGTTACCATTTATTGACTTTTTTGTCTTTTGCTTGTACTTGTACAGTAATTTTGTTTCTGTTTCACTTTATATTTTTGCAATTTTATATATTGCTTTTGTACTTATATGACCAAAGGACTGTTTTCAATACTGGGTTGACCAAGCAAACTATAACCCCTTATGACTGAGAATCGCAATTAGGTTTGAAACGCGTCAGTATTCGGAGGCATAATTACAACCTATGTATTCTTTTTTAATGCATTTGGAATACAAGTGAGTTAATGTTTTTTTTATTTTCTTTAGCTGCTGGTGGAACCAATTCTTATTACATTGCCAAATTTCAACAATACGGGTGTACTATTGCTAGCAATGAGCACTCAGCGCACCTTGTGCCCTTGGTTGAACTTCCCTCAATTGTAAATGTATCTTCAGGACCCAGCTACTGTATTTAGCATAATAATAGAGGTAACGAGACCACTACCCCCTCCAAAGCATGTGGACTTGTACATTATAATGAGCTTGGTCCTTTTATTCCTCCCAATACTGACACGTTTCAAGCCTAATTGTGATCCTTAGTCACAAAATGTTATATTTAGCATAGTCAAACCAGGTGAACAAGTATATCGAAAACAGCCCTTTGGTCGTATAAGTATATATAGCTTACACTGATGGCCATGAGCAAAAGCAATATATAAAATTACAAAAATATAAAGAGAAATACAACCAAAATGAGTTGCGCAGGGGCACTTTTCTGTCTGTATCCGCTGCTCATATAATATACAGAAGTCATTATTACACTATTCACAGTATCTATGATTGGGCAACTACCTACAAAATGTGATGTTTGCCGTACTGGGAGCTGTGCGAAACTGGCCTGAAAAACAAACACTGCTAAAAAAAAACCAGTGAGGGGATGTAGCTCAGTGGTAGAGCGCACGCTTCGCATGTGTGAGGCCCCGGGTTCAATCCCCGGCATCTCCACTTTTATTTTATAGATACTTGGCAAATGAGAATTGATGTTGATAAATGTAAAGTAATGCACCTAGGACGGAGTAATCCTATAGCTGCGTATACATTAAATGGAAGTAAACTCGGGACTACAGAACAGGAGAAGGACTTGGGTATTCTCATTACAAATAAGCGAAGCAGCAGCTCTCAATGTCAAGCAGCAGCTGCTAAAGCAAACAAGATTCTAGGGTGTATAAAAAGAGAGATTAGATCCCGTGATCCCAACGTATTGTTACCCCTCTATAAATCACATCTACAATATCTAGTTTTGGGCTCCACATTTTAAAAAAGGATATTAAGAAGTTATATATATATATATATATATATATATATATATATTATAAGATATATCGTCGGGGTCACGTTGTTAGTGACGCACATCCAGCACCATTAGCGATATTGCAGCGTGTGACACCAAGGAGCGAGACGATCAACGATCGCAAACACGTCAAAAATTGTTGATCATTGACACGTCGCTCCTTTTCAGAATATCATTGGTGGTGCATGCCGCTGGTTGTTCGGCGTTCCTGCAGCATCACACATTGCTACGTGTGACACCGCAGGAACGACGAACATCTCCTTACCTGCGTCCACCGGCAATGAGGAAGGTAGGAGGTGGGTGGCATGTTCCGGCCGCTCATCTCCGCCCCTCCTCTGCTATTGGGTGGCCGCTTAGTGACGTCGCGGAGACGTTGCTATGACGCCGAACGCGCATCCCCCTTGAAGGAGGGATTGTTCGGCGGTCACAGCGACGTCACTGAAAAGGTATGTGCATGTGACGCTGCCGTAGCGATAATGTTCGCTACGGCAGCGATCACCAAATGTCGCGCAAATGACGGGGGCGGGTGCTATCGCTAGCGATGTCGCAGCGTGTAAAGCACCTTTTAGATTTAATTCAGAGGCGGTAACTAGATTATAACAAGGAATGGAGGCCTCCAAGATGATGATAGGTTGGAAAAGTTGAGCTTGTTTAGCTTAGAAAAAAAAACTTCTTTACACTGCCTTGTGAAAGTATTCGTCCCCCTTGAATTTTTCAACCTTTTCCCACATTTCAGGCTTCAAACATAAAGATAATAAATGTTAATGTTATGGTGAAGAATCAACAACAAGTGGGACACAATTGTGAAGGAGAACGATATTTATTGCTTATTTTAAACTTTTGTAAAAAATAAAAAACTGAAAACTGGGGCTGCAATATTATTTGGCCCCTTTACTTTCAGTGCAGCACTAGGCGTTTTTGAGCGGCGTTTTTCCCCTTTTTCCGATTGCGTTTTTGTTTGTTTTTCGGGTGCGTTTTTGGGCTCAAAACTGCATGACTTTGCTTCCCCAGCAAAGACTATGACTTTTCATTTTTGCTGTCCACACACAACTTTTTTAGCTGCGTTTTTGAGCTAAAAAAAAATGGACATGTTAATTCTTTCCTGCATTTTACAGATTTTTTTCACCCATGCAATGCATTGGGAAAACGCAGCAAAGCGCAGTGATCAAAAACGCACCGAAACGCCTTTTTTTGCGTTTTTGATGCGTCAAAAAAACGCTGTGTGCGCACATAGCCTAAATGCAGCTGCTCTGTGATAGTCTCAGTGTTCTGTTTAAAGCACAGAGAGCATCATGAAAACCAAGGAACACAACAGGCAGGTCCGTGATACTGTTGTGGAGACGTTTAAAGCCGGATTTGGTTACAAAAAAAATTCCAAAACTTTAAACATGCCAAGGATCATTGTGCAAGCGATCATATTGCAATGGAAGGAGTATCATACCACTGCAAATCTACCAAGACCCGGCCATCCATCCAAACTTTCATCTCAAACAAGGAGAAGACTGATCAGAGATACAGCCACGAGGCCCATGATCACTCTGGATGAACTGCAGAGATCTACAGCTGAGGTGGGAGAGTCTGTCCATAGGACAAAAATCAGTCGTACACTGCACAAATCTGGCCTTTACGGAAGAGTGGCAAGAAGAAAGCCATTTCTCAAAGATATCCATAAAAAGTGTTGTTTAAAGTTTGCCACAAGCAACTAGGGAGACACACCAAACATGTGGAAGAAGAGGCTCTGGTCAGATGAAACCAAAATCAAACATTTTGGGCACAATGCCAAACGATATGTTTGGCGTAAAACCAACAGAGCTCATCCCCCTGAACACACCATCCCCACTGTCAAACATGGTGGTGGCAGCATCATGGTTTGGCCTGCTTTTCTTCAACAGAGACAGGGAAGATGGTTAAAATTGATGGGAAGATGGATGGAGCCAAATACAGGACCATTCTTGAAGAAAACCTCTTGGAGTCTGCAAAAGACCTGATTTGTCTTCCAACAATTCAATGATCCTAAACATAAAGCAAAATCTACAATGGAATGGTTCACAAATAAACGTATCCAGGTGTTAGAATGGCCAAGTCACAGTCCAGACCTGAATCCAATTGAGAATCTGTGGAAAGAGCTGAAAACTGCTGTTCACAAACGCTCTCCATCCAACCTCACTCAGCTCCAGCTGTTTACAAAGGAAGAATGGGCAAGAATTTCAGTCTCTTGATGTGCAAAACTGGTAGACACATACCCCAAGCGACTGCAGCTGTAATCGCAGCAAAAGGTGGCGCTATAAAGTATTAACTTAAAGGGAATGAATAATATTGCACGCCCCAATTTTCAGTTTTTTATTTTTTACAAAAATTTAAAATAAGCAATAAATATCGTTCAACTTCACAATTCTGTCCGACTTGTTGTTGATTCTTCACCATTAATTTAAATTTTTTATCTTTATGTTTGAAGCCTGAAATGTGGGTAAAAGTTGAAAAATTCAAGGGGGCCAAATACTTTCGCAAGGCACTGTATATAATATGTATAAATACATGTGTGGTCAATAAAAAGGACTGGCACGTGACATTACTTCCAAAGAAAACACCAAGGACCAGGGTGCATACACTGCGAGTGGAAGAAAAGCGATTCCGGCAGCTAAATAGGAAAGGGTTCTTTACAGTTAAAGCAGTCAGACTGTGGAATGCCGACCACAAGAGGTAGTAATGGCTGACACTAACAGCTTTTAAAAAAGGGCTGGATGATTTCCTCAGTACACAACATTGTTGGTTATAAGTGACTTAGGGTGGCTTTACATGCTGCGATATCCGGCCCGATATCGCTAGCATGCGACCCACCCCTATCGTTTGTGCGAAACGGGCATATCGCTGCCCGTCGCGCACAAAATCCGGCACCCCTGTCACACATACTTACCTGCATAGCGACGTCGCTGTGACCGGCGTACCACCTCCTTTCGAAGGGGGCGATCCGTTCGGCGTCACAGCGACGTCACTAAGCGACCACCTAATGAAAGCGGAGGTGGCGGAGATGAGCGGGACGTAACATCCCGCCCACCTCCTTCCTTCCGCATTGTGGCGGAGGCAGGTAAGGAGATGATCCTCGTTCCTATGGGGGTCACACACAGCGATGTGCACTGCCGCAGGCACGAGGAACAACTTCGCCCCAGCGTCAGCAGAGATAACTGGCAGCGGACCCCCATGTCAACGAGGAGCGATTTTTGGACGTTTTTGCAACGATCCAAAATCGCTCCTAGGAGTCACACGCTACGACATCGCTACAGCGGCCGGATGTGCGTCACAAAATCCGTGACCCCAACGAGATCGCTGTAGCGAAATCGTAGCGTGTAAAGCCCGCTTTAGTGACAAAATATATAATTGGTGGAGGAAGGTTGAACTAGATGGACCGTGGTCTTTTTTCAATCAATGTAACTATGACCTAAATTGAAGCTCATATTCCCCAATGCAAAATCAGTACCAGTGCCTCCATCTGTCATATTCTGTTAATATCGGTGTTCTCTTATGTGAACATCTACAGAAACCCAGTGATACAAATACAATATACATATACAAAAACGCTGGACATGATCTCATTAAAGACAACATAAAAATACTAACACCTATGGAAGTGGAAATGTTGCGGGCGGAGGAGGGGACGCTGTGCTCACCCACTGCTCGGTTCCGGCTGCTGCTGCTTGGTGGTGGCTCGAGCGGTGGGCCGGATCCCGGGGACTTGAGCGGTGTTCCCCGCCCGTGAGTGAAAGGGGGTGGTTTGGGTTTAGGGATATTGTCCGTGACGCCACCCACGGTTGTGGTGAGATTGGTGACACCACCGCTGCTCTGGACGGGAATCCCGGGAGCGATGACAGGGAGCAGCTTGGATGTTGGTTCTCCCCTCCGTGGGTAGGGGGTTGGTTGTCCCGGGGCCCGTGAGGGAGGTAGGGATGTATGGCAGGCGGGTTACGGGGCCTGGTGAGGTGCAGGGTCGCGGGGGCAGCGCTGTGCCGCACGGCACGGTGGTACTCACTCAGCCAATGATGAATGCAAAGTCATTTGTCAAACAAACGGCTGGATGGACGGGTCCCACAGACGGCTGCGGTGTTTCTCCTCCCGGCAGGTTGATGGTGACTGCCTTTCCTTGCACCTGTGTTGTGTTACGGTTCCAATGGCTTCCCACCGGTAACCTGCTCCCCAGCTTGGATGGAGGCTGAGGGAGCCCCTTTTGCCCGCAGGCTCTGGCCCTGGGAACTGTAGCCTTGGCGGTGACTGTGTTTCCCTCTACGGTTTGAGTGGTTGCCTTCAATCGGGTCTTGACTGCTGGGAAACCCCGGAGGTTCCCTTCGCTAACGGATTTGACAAATTTAACGGTGACTCCTAGCCTTGTCGGGGTCCGTAAGCCCTGCCGGATGGTGCTGGCTTCTCTTTACTCTTCGATCCGGTACCGCCGGGCCACCGTCCGTCCACGGTCCATACGGTTTGCTCCAATTAGCCTCTCCTGCAGACGGTCACCACCGTCTGCCAACCTTGCTGTTCCGTCCGGGCCACACACCCGGACCGCCTTCAGACTGCTCTTCTACCACTTTACTTCCTCTCACTTCAACACTCTAATCTGAACTCCCTCCTTTTCCCGCCTCCAGGACTGTGAACTCCTCGGTGGGCGGGACCAACCGCCTGGCCCACCCCCTGGTGTGGACATCAGCCCCTGGAGGAAGGCAACAAGGATTTTCTGTTTGGCTTCGGTGTGCCTAACCGGGGTGTGGGGTGTGTTGGTGTAGTTCTGTGACGACCTGGCTTGTCCAGGGCGCCACAGAAACATAACATAGGAATAAAAGGTCACTGAAACATGTAATGATGATAGAAAAACAGTATAAAACTGTACATTGTAATAAAATATTTTTTGCTATGACATCTGTAAAATGAAAAAATAGGGGCAAAATTTGCTTCCCAATATTTACTGTAAATGTAGATATAATTGTGCAATAGTGTATGAAAGTACAGCAATGACCGGCATGGGTTATAGTGATCAGGGAGCACTACCATGCTCGGGTGCTCAACTACCATGCTCGGGTGCTCAGTACTCGTAACTAGTGATGAGCGGGCACTACCATGCTCGGGTGCTCAGTACTGGTAACTAGTGATGAGCGGGCACTATTGTGCTCGGTACTGGTAACTAGTGATGAGCGAGCACTATCATGCTGGGGTACTCAGTACTCGTAACTAGTGATGAGCGGGCATTACCATGCTCAGGTGCTCTGTACTCGTAACTAGTGATGAGCGGGCACTACCATGCTCGGGTGCTCAGTACTGGTAACTAGTGATGAGCGGGCACTATTGTGCTCGGTACTGGTAACTAGTGATGAGTGAGCACTATCATGCTCAGGTGCTCAGTACTCTTAACTAGTGATGAGCAAGCACTACCATGCTCAGTACTCGTAACTAGTGATGAGTGGGCACTACCATGCTCAGGTGCTCGATACTCGTAACTAGTGATGAGTGAGCACTACCATGCTCGGACGCTTGGTACTCATAACTAGTGATGAGCAGGCACTACCATGCTGAGGTGCTCAGTACTTGTAACTGGTGATGAGCAGGTGACCTGGACTAGTCAGGTCATCACAGGCTACTGCACGCTGTTCTCTCCCCACTTAAAGGTGATGGAAGGTGCGTAGTTGTGAGAGGTTGTGAGAATCTTACCTTCGTTTTTCCTATAGGTGGGGCAGACAGGACCAGAGCGCTCCAGAGTGAAACATGTACATGCTGAGATGAAACAATGGTGGTTTATTTTCTCCAAAGGTTAGGACATGCAGAGTGCAGTAATCCAAGTACTTGGCATTGTAATTCTCCAGTGATGCTTGCCTCTGAAGCTACTATGTGGTCAGAACACTTTGCTCCTAGTAGCTCCAATCCAATAAGGGATGTTGTTCTCACAAACTCTGGTTTGGAATGAACATACCAGGAAGTGATGCAAGAGGGTCATCAGACACTCCCATGGGATGGACAAAAGAAACAGAGGAGCCGAAAGGTCTGACCAGTAGATGGCAGCAGAGACAAGCATGAAAAACATTAAATAACAGTGTTAACTAAAACAAATAGAAACAGCACACTCCCCGTCTGAAATTCACTTTGGGGATTTCACTATTAAGTCCATAATACAACCTGAAAGGAAAGGCATGTTAAATGCAAAAACAAGCTCAATTGAGTCCAAAACAAGAAGGATGGCTCAAAGTTCAGGTCCGGAAGCGTTCATCCTGTAGGGACGCTCTCTATGGGCAAAAGCAGAACAAGTTCATGGATTGGCCTTGCAAAGGTCTTCGTCTCACCTTTCCTGATGACCTTTAGCTCCACCTTCCGAACATTGCCGTCCTGACTAGGCAGTATCCTAGTAATTAGTCCCATAGGCCAGTCAGTCCTTTCTGTGGTCTGATCTTTCAGGAGGACTAGGTCTCCTTCCTTGAGGTTCGGCTTGGGATGTCGCCACTTCTTTCTTCCTTGAAGAATGGTGAGGCATTCCTTCCTCCATCGGTTCCAGAAGTAGTCAGCCAAGTATTGAACCCGTTTCCAGTGTTTTTGATAAGTGTTCGCGTGGGTGAACTCTCCGCTGGGCATTACCGCGTTGTCAGTTTTTTGGGTAATAAGAATAGTAGGAGTCAATATGGTTGGTGTTTCTGGATCCATGGTCACCGGCACAAGGGGTCTTGAATTGATAATGGCTGAGACTTCAGCTAAAAGAGTGACTAGAGTCTTATGTGTGAGTCTTGAGGAATTGACGTCCATTAGCATGGAGTTCAAGATGTTGCGTGAAATCCCGATCATCCTCTCCCAGGAGCCTCCCATGTGAGAACTGTGAGGGGGATTGAAGATCCAGGTGCAACCTTTCTCTGCCAGCTGATCTTGGATAGGTTTGGTGTCGATGTTCAGTTCTCTACATGCACCGACGAAGTTGCTTCCACGGTCAGACCTCAGCTGTTTCACTGGTCCTCTGATGGCAAGGAACCTTCTCAAGGCGTTGATTAGGCTGGAGGTATCCATGGACTCTAACACCTCAATGTGAACGGCTCGAACACTCATGCAGGTGAATAACACAGCCCACCGCTTGCTGTTTGCTTGGCCTCCGCGAGTTCTGCGTGTGGACACCATCCATGGTCCGAAAACGTCTAGGCCCACGTAGGTGAAAGGTGGCTCTGTAGAAAGTCTGTCTGTAGGCAAGTCAGCCATTTGCTGGTACAGTTGTTTTCCTCTCGCTTTACGACAGTGCACACAATCGTGTAGTATTTGTGCTACACGTCTCTTCATTCCAATAATCCAGAGGCCTGCAGACCGTAAAGCACCTTGTGTAATTTGCCTGCCTTGGTGTTCAGTCTTTTCATGGTGGTGTCGGATCAGCAAGACTGTAACATGGTGTTTGTTGGGAATGATGAGAGGATTTTGTTCTGCAACTCCAAGATGAGCCTGATTTAAACGACCACCAACTCCCAGTAAGCCGAAACTGTCGATGACTGGGTTTAAATTGGCGAGAGGACTTCTTAATGGAATCTGCTGTTTGTTGTATAAACACTTCCATTCTATGGTGAATTCACTCTGTTGGAGGTGGCGTATTATGAGGGACTCGCTATGGGAGATGTCCTCAGCAGAAAGGGGTTTGTGGCAGACATGCCAGTGATGAAAGTCTTTGTTTTTAAGGTCCGTATGATAGCATCTGGCGATGTGCACTAACCTAGCGACAGTCCTGACGAACCTCATCCAGCTGGAGAAACGTTCAAAACGTTGGCAACCGAGGTTGGAAGTTTTTCTGCACTGGTGGCCAGGGTATTGACTTCAGCTCGGACATCTGGATCGTTGTCTGGATCTAGGATGCTGAAGGCTTCCTGGACACCTTCTTCTGACTGTCTCAGCAGGAACTCTGGACCTGTAAGCCAAGAAGAGTTAGCAAAAGAACTTATAGACGTAGGTCTAGTTGCGTGATCTGCTGGATTCAGTTCGGCTGGTACAGGTTCTACTAGGTTGTTGCAGACTTCCTTGTCCATAAAGGCGACGCTGTGTTCTCTCATTGCAAGCTTGCTGTTCATAGAACGCTGAAGAGAGTTAAATCTGGTCTGAGCTTGAGCTCGGTTGTTTGGGAGTCTTACCCTGGTAGACCGGAAGGGTAATGGAGAGACCCAATGGTTGGTTTTGTCTTTAGAAAACTCACAGTCCATTATTCCGATGAATTCTCTGTCCTCTACTGACAAGGCTACTTTATCGTCGTCCTTGGTTGTGTGAAAGACTGATCTTCCCAAGTTGTCGATATGCAGAGAAGCGATGTCAGGTAGCTGTATTGTGTCTGGAGACTTCTCTTTCACTCCATAGTGATGAGGACATGGCTTTAAGCAGGTTGTGCGCCCATCTCCATGCACATAAGTCTTGAAGGAATCAATTTCTGATCGATCAACGCACACATTTCCTATGACTACCCATCCCAAGTCCAGTCTCTGGGCGTATGGTGTATAGTCAGGCCCATTACACTGCTGTCGCACCTTGTGTACCCTTAGATTGTCTCTGCCGAGCAGGAGTAGAATCTTTGCGTTATTGTCCAGAGGTGGGATAACACTAGCGAGGTGTCTTAGGTGTGGTTGATGAAATGCAGCTTCTGGGGTAGGAATTTCATTCCTGTGGCTGGGTATTTGGTCACATTCAACGAGCGTTGGTAGAGGTATTTCAGTCTTCCCATTGATAGGAGAAACAATGAATCCCTGGGCTCTTCTGCCGCTAGTCTCTATGCGACCCGAGCAGGTGTTCAAGGTGTAGGGTTCTGATGGTCCATTAATTCCGAAGGCTTCAAAGAATTTGGTTCCTGCTAGGGACCGGTTGCTTTGGTCGTCTATGATGGCATACACCTTCATTGCCTTTTCTGGATGTCCCTCGGGATACACTTGATGAGGCATATTCGGGCACAACATTGCTGTGTTTGGCCCTCTCCACATACCTCTGAGCATGAGCAGGAGACGGCTGTGGTGGTGTCAGTCTGATTCTTGGACTCCCCGACATGACTTGGAGTGGGAGCGGTGGTGACTGCAGCCGGTGTGTCTCTAGCTAGCTGGGTTGGGTGCATGGCTGAAACGTGTTTTTCACTATGACACTCCTCACACTTGACGATGGATTTACAGTCCTTTGCCATGTGCTCAAGTGATGCGCAGCATTTGAAACAGATCCCAAGCTCTGTGAGGACTTTCTTGCGCTCCTGTAGGGTTTTGGATCTAAACCCTCTGCACTTGTTCAGTGAATGCGGTTTTTTATGGATGGGACATTCTTGATTGAAGACTTATCTCGTGATGAGATGGTGTTCTGTTTATCTGTGCATGCTGCAGGTGATGGTAGCTCAGTCTTCCTGACACTCACAGTGTTCTTAATGTCTCTGCGTTTGTGTATGGCACCTTCATACCTTGATGATGATGATGTTGCAGCTGCCGAAGTGTTGAACTCTAGGAAGTCGAGGCTGGGGTCGTTCCTCATCTGGGCCTGCTCGTCGATGAACTTGCAGAACTGAATAAATGGGGGAAATGTGACGTCATGCATTCTTTTGTACCTTGAGACTGACGTTGCCCATTTCTCCTGCAGACTGTATGGCAGCTTCACCACGATTGGGTTCACTCCATGGGCTGTATCTAGGTAGCACAGCCCAGACAGACGAGGATCTCTTTTGGCGAGCTCCAGCTCCATGAGCAGATCACTTAGGTCTTGAAGCTTGTGGACTTCTTTAAGGTTGATCTTTGGGATGTCCTGCAGTCTCTTGAATAGGGCTTTCTCTATTGCTTCTGCGCTGCCAAAGGTGCGTTCCAGTCTCTGCCATGCAGCAGCGAGACCTGCTTCTGCTTGTCCCACATAGACGGTTCTGAGGCTCTTGATACGGTTTGTAGAGCCTGGGCCCAACCACTTGATCAGGAGGTCAAGCTCCTGTTCTGCAGTGAAGTTGAGATTGGCGATGGCTGCCTTGAAAGTTGCTTTCCAGGCCCTGTAGCTCTCTGCACGATCATCAAATTTTGTGAGACTAGTGTTGATTAGCTCTCTGCTCACCATGAACCTGGCAAACTCAGACATATCTGATTTCTCACTACTTGTTGCCACGACGACTCGTGATGCCCCTGGGGCGTATGGGCTGCCTGGCGTGAATGGATAGAGAACAATAGAGAAGGGTGTTCTCTTCAAGGGTGGCGTGAATGGATGAGATGTTCCCGGGTAAAATGACGTTGCTGCAGGGTTGAGCTGTGGTTTAGCCTCTGTAGATTCTGATGACCGCTGCTTGAGCTGTGGAAGTGGGTCAGGAAACACTTGGTTGCCATCTTGCCGTGGTGACTGTATTTGAGAGGGCACCTCTTGGTGACTGTTATTAATTTGCTCGGGTGCTTTAGGTGGCACTGGCACTGGTAGAGGTAAGTTGGAGGTTTCGGTGTTGTCGGCTTGGAAGGTACTGCAAACCGGGGTTGCTACAGGTAACTGATTCAGTACATAGTCTCTTGTGCGATCAACTGGATTGTCTGCTTCCAGTGGTGGCGAGTGAGCTGGATCAGGACCTTGGATCAATGCTTGCTCAAGTAGTCTCACTTTAGCTAGCGCAACTTCCTCTTCCATCTGTGACCGAAGAATCTTTATCCGAACCTCCGCTTCTGCCCTTTTGGCTTCCGCTTTAGCAGCTTCTGCTTTTGCAAGGGCTTCTGCTTCTGTCCTTTTGGCTTCTTCCTCTACTTCTCTTTCTGTGAAGGAATGTCTCACCTTGGATTCCTCTGCTCTTATGCGGGCCTCTAGTATCCTGTCGCTCAGGGCTGAGCTTCTTGAGGATGATGACCCGGATGACCGAGAGGAACGTCTAGATGAGGTTGATCGGTGTGATCTGGTTTCTTGCTGGTGAGAGATATGGTGTTCGGCCTTGTCTATGGCATCTTGCACCTTGGCATCTCTTTCCTTGTCTACCTCTTCTGCCTTGCTTAGGTCTGAAAGAGCTTCATCAATTTTAGAGTCTTTTATAAAGGTAATGTACCTTGTTGACAGTCTCTTGTATCTTTCATGAGCTGTGTTCAGCCGTTCCAGAGCGACTTGTAAGCATGTGGCATCACCTGATGAGGATTCAAGTCTTGACATGTAATAGGTGACTCGTTCCCACTGTTCCTCCAGGTGTTCACATAGCTCATCTTTCATAGTGTGATAGTTTTCAGTGGCCTTTATCGTGGGTTTGGAAGAGCGCTTCGGTCGGACAACTTGGTCTGCTGAAAGTGTGGGCTCTCCCTCCTGGGCTTCATAATGGACAGTATCAGATTGTATTTGCTCTGTTTCAGCAGTGGGGAACTGTCCAAGGTCTTTTTCGGCCATTTTGATTTAAGGTGTACTGTCTCTTTAAGAAACTTGACTTTTGAATAGGGGTCCAAAAATCGTTGTGCAGCTCTGCAAGGACTCCCTGATGAGATTCCCAAGGTGTCTTTAGCAAAACTTGGGGTTCGCAGTGCAGCGATGTGCAGTAATGGGGTATAATGTACTGCAAGTCTATAGAAGTGGTATGGCTAGAGGGAAACAGCAGGTGCATAAACTGTCCCTTTACAATACAAGCAGAGGTGACACAGGACGTGGCAGATGGGAGAGCTTCCCCTTAGGCTTGTCCAGGCATGCACTGTGCAGGCAGACTAGTGCACAAGGCTTGTTGCTAGGCAGATTACATGGGAAGTTACAGGGTTCTTAGGGATCTGTAGCTGGGGTATTGAGATCTTAAGCAGTCTTCTGACTGTTCTATCCTCACTTAAAGGTGATGGAAGGTGCGTAGTTGTGAGAGGTTGTGAGAATCTTACCTTCATTTTTCCTATAGGTGGGGCAGACAGGACCAGAGCGCTCCAGAGTGAAACATGCACATGCTGAGATGAAACAATGGTGGTTTATTTTCTCCAAAGGTTAGGACATGCAGAGTGCAGTAATCCAAGTACTTGGCATTGTAATTCTCCAGTGATGCTTGCCTCTGAAGCTACTACGTGGTCAGAAGACTTTGCTCCTAGTAGCTCCAATCCAATAAGGGATGTTGTTCTCACAAACTCTGGTTTGGAATGAACATACCAGAATGTGATGCAAGAGGGTCATCAGACACTCCCATGGGCTGGACAAAGGAAACAGAGGAGCCGAAAGGTCTGACCAGTAGATGGCAGCAGAGACCAGCATGAAAAAACATTAAATAACAGTGTTAACTAAAACAAATAGAAACAGCACACACGCTCTTTATTCTTAGTGTAGGACTCCACCCCCCATGGTTCTGGGTTCCCAACCTATAGTGCTGTCTCCATCAGCATCCAAAATCCCAACCACACCTCACACTACACCCTGCCAGACACAGCAGTGGGCTTCTGAGCTGGAATAGGGCCGTCCACCTAGGGGTCAGGCAGATTGGTGGGAGGGCGGAAGTCAGTGAGGGAGGAAGTAGAGAGCAGAGCAGAGGTGACAAGCAGAACGGAAGTAGCTCCCAGAGAGTGAGGAGCTGGGAGTAGCAGCTCCCCAGTGAAGAGTAGTAGCTCCCATAGGGTGAGCAGCTGGGAGTTGGAGCTCCCGGAGTAGTTACAGGTTGGGTCGCAGTCGTGGCCTGGGCCGGAGGAGTCGGAGACCCGGTCGCAGAGTAATGAGGCTGAGCGCCTGGACCCGGTCTTGGAGGACGGCAGGCATCTGAATATAATAACCAGTCTGGGACCAAAATCAGAGCGGGGTACTAGACCCTAGATCGGGCAGTAGCTTCAAGCAACCCGGCAATTAAACTGCGGAGGATAGTGACTTTATGGACTGTCCTCAAGAAGCTCAGAGATTAGGGGCACTAGCGCAACGAGAGGGATAGGGCTTTCCAACCCAAGCAGCCCACAGAAATCCCAAGCGTGAGCCCTTGAGAGCACAGCTCCACTACAAACAGTGGGGAGCGGGGCCCGAACAGAACACTTCAAATTTGTGTACAGAGGCAGGCTCCAGACCATCAGGCAGTACTGTAGGGAAATGATACGTGGACGGGTTCCCCCAAGAGGGCAGCGGCACCCAGAGACTTGGTTTACCTTGTTGTCAGAGTCTGCTTTTCATCACCAACGCTGTCTGAATGAGTACATGGTCATTCCCTGCTACCGCCTAGTCCTGCGCTCCCCTGCACACCACCATCCAGAGTCCCGGGGCCTCCCCTACCCGTGGAGGGAAACGTCATCTGGCTGCCCTACTCCATCTCCCCCGGGTACTCCCAACACCGGCAGCGGCGGTACTCCCCTTACCGCACACCACAAGTGGCGTCACGAACTATGATCCCCTGTAAATCCCCCCCTTTACATTTGAGTTGCCGCAAGCCCCCGGGTCAGGAGACCCTCGAGCCGCAGCAATCCCGGATCTGAGCGGTTCGACCGCTGCAGGGGCGGCACACAGGCACTACCATGCTCGGGTGTTCAGTACTCGTAACTAGTGATGAGCGGGCACTACCATGCTCAGGTGCTCAGTACTTGTAACTAGTGATGACCGGGCACTACCCTGCTCGGGTGCTCTGTACTTGTAACTAGTGATGAGCGAGCACTACCATGCTCGGGTGCTCAGTACTCGTAACTAGTGATGAGCGAGCACTACCATGCTCGGGTGCTCTGTACTCGTAACTAGTGATGAGCGGGCACTACCATGCTCGGGTGCTCAGTACTCGTAACTAGTGATGAGCGAGCACTACTATGCTCGGGTGCTCTGTACTCGTAACTAGTGATGAGCGGGCACTACCATGCTCGGGTGCTCAGTACTTGTAACTAGTGATGACCGGGCACTACCATGCTCGGGTGCTCAGTACTCGTAACTAGTCATGAGCGGGCACTACCATGCTCGGGTGCTCGGTACTCATAACTAGTAATGAGCGGGCATTATCATGGTCGGGTGCTCAGTACTCATAACTAGTGATGAGCAGGCACTACAATACTCGGGTGCTCAGTACTCATAACTAGTGATGAGCGGGCACTACAATGCTCAGGTGCTCGGTACTCATAACTAGTAATGAACGGGCATTACCATGGTCAGGTGCTCAGTACTCATAACTAGTGATGAGCGGGCATTACCATGCTCAGGTGCTCAGTACTCGTAACTAGTGATGAGCGAGCACTACCATGCTCGGGTGCTCGGTACTCATAACTAGTAATGAGCGGGCATTACCATGGTCGGGTGCTCAGTACTCATAACTAGTGATGAGCGGGCATTACCATGCTCAGGTGCTCAGTACTCGTAACTAGTGATGAGCGAGCACTACCATGCTCGGGTGCTCGGTACTCATAACTAGTGATGAGCGGGCACTACAATGCTCGGGTGCTCGGTACTAATAACTAGTGATGAGCGGGCACTACCATGCTCGGGTCTCGTTATGAGCAGTTGGACACTCAGACAGACTTGACTCGAGTATCAAGTATAGTTGAAGTCAACGGGGAACTCAAACATTTTTCCGGACGATCTTCCTGGAAAGTGCTCAAGTTTGCCATTGACTTCCATTATACTCGGTACATGAGTCGAACCCGTCCAAGTGTCTGACTGCCCGTTACGAGTACCAAGCACCCGAGCATGGTAGTACCCGCTCATCACTAGTTACAAGTACAGAGCACATGCATGGTAGTGCCCGCTCATCACTGGTTATGAGTACTGAGCACCTGAGCATGGTAGTGCCTGCTCATCACTAGTTACGAGTACAGAGCACCCGAGCATGGTAGTGCTCACTCACTGCGCACCCGAGCATGGTAGTGCTCACTCATCACTAGATACAAAAGTTAATCACAATGGCTATAGCCTCAGACTGACACTAAATTAGATAAATGAATAAACTAGAAAGCAGAAACATGGTTATTGCTGTGAGTCCTCCATCTCACACCTGCAACTTGAGTTTCGCTGTGCTTCTTCACGGGTATTTTCCTTCACTATTCTTGCATATGGCCTCTCTGCTTTCTGTGTCTGCTTCTGAGCAGTACAATGGCACTCTTCCCCAATAGCTTCTTTATTTGCAGGTTTTGAAATACATCTCGATATAGTACAGACTGCAGATATCATCGGTGTTCCTCTGCAGCAAGCTCCAAGGCGTCTCAATTATAAGTATATTTAAATATGCTTACATGCAGATTCCCCTTTACACTCCTACTTATTCCTCTATAGGTCCGCCATCATCTTTTCTGGGAGACACATCATGTCACCACTGCAGACAATCACTGGCAGCAGCTGTGGACATTTCAGTTCTACAGATAGTGATTAGCTGCAGCGTTCTCATGTCCACATGGCCTAAATCAGATGTACAGATACGTAATGTCCTCTGCTAAACGAGAAGGCCTGTAGACTGCCAGGGGACCCCCAGTATAATGGAGGGCTATTGGTAGGTAAATTTATTTTTTTATTTATTTTTTCACTAGATTGTTGTTTATTTACAAGAGAAAAAAAAATAGTGGACAATCCCTTTTAGATATGTTTAAAGTTAGGCAAAATATTTGGTGTCCTAGAAAGAGCACAGAGTTTTGTTTCTATTTAAATAAATAAATAAATACTAAATCTGCACAGAATATTATTATCCCTATAAAAATGTAAGTCACTGTAAGGCTGCTTTCACACATCCATTTTTTCCTGTGCGGCACAATCCGGCGCTTTGCAGAAAAAACGCAACCGTTTTTTTTTTTGCCGCCGGTTGTGATTTTTTTTATATACACTTACATTAGTGCCGTATTGTGCCACATGGGCTTACGTTCCGTCCGTTTTTTGCCGCATGCGGCAGATTTAGCTGATGCGGCGGCCGGATGGAACATTGCCTGGCACGTTTTTTTGTCCGGCAAAAAAAAAGCATTGCGCCGCATCCAGCCGATGCGGCGCAATTTGCAAATGCATGCCTATGGACGCCGCATGCGGCGTCCTGCGGCAAACACCGCATCCGGCCACCGCATGCGTTTTTTTCCACTGCGCATGCTCAGTAGCCTGCCTCAAGCGGCAAAAACCGGATGGGCCGCATGTCAAAAACTTATGCAAAGGATGCGGTTTTGTCGCCGCATCCGTTGCATAGGTTTTAGAGCCGGATTTGCAGGCTCTGCTAAAACCGGAGGTGTGAAAGCAGCCTAAGGTCCGCGCTGCAGTATTTTATAGGATGCTGCTGCCCTCTTGAGGACACAGCTAGCACTACAACTCATTGTTTTAAGGGCTATGTTTGGTAACAGGATAAAAACAAACGTATATGCATGCACATCCACAAAGAAGGGAATTTTGTTACTTACCGTAAATTCCTTTTCTTCTAGCTCTTATTGGGAGACCCAGACGATTGGGTGTATAGCACTGCCTCCGGAGGCCACACAAAGCAATTACACCAAAAAGTGTAAGGCCCCTCCCCTTCTGGCTATACACCCCCAGTGGGATCACTGGCTCACCAGTTTTAGTGCAAAAGCAAGAAGGAGGAAAGCCAATAACTGGTTTAAACAAATTCTCTCCGAGTAACATCGGAGAACTGAAAACCGTTCAACATGAACAACATGTGTACCCGCAAACAAACCAAAAATCCCGAAGGACAACAGGGCGGGTGCTGGGTCTCCCAATAAGAGCTAGAAGAAAAGGAATTTACGGTAAGTAACAAAATTCCCTTCTTCTTCAGCGCTCTATTGGGAGACCCAGACGATTGGGACGTCCAAAAGCTGTCCCTGGGTGGGTAAAGAAATACCTCATGTTAGAGCTGCAAGACAGCCCTCCCCTACGGGGAGGCAACTGCCGCCTGCAGGACTCTTCTACCTAGGCTGGCGTCCGCCGAAGCATAGGTATGCACCTGATAATGTTTGGTGAAAGTGTGCAGACTCGACCAGGTAGCTGCCTGGCACACCTGTTGAGCCGTAGCCTGGTGTCGTAATGCCCAGGATGCACCCACGGCTCTGGTAGAATGGGCCTTCAGCCCTGATGGAACCGGAAGCCCAGCAGAACGGTAGGCTTCAAGAATTGGTTCTTTGATCCATCGAGCCAGGGTAGCCTTAGAAGCCTGCGACCCTTTGCGCTTACCAGCGACAAGGACAAAGAGTGCATCCGAACGGCGCAAGGGCGCCGTGCGGGAAATGTAGATTCTGAGTGCTCTCACCAGATCTAACAAATGTAAATCCTTCTCATACCGATGAACTGCATGAGGACAAAACGAAGGCAAAGAGATATCCTGATTAAGATGAAAAGAGGATACCACCTTCGGGAGAAACTCCTGAATGGGGCGCAGCACAACCTTGTCCTGGTGGAAGACCAGGAAGGGAGCCTTGGATGATAGTGCTGCCAGCTCAGACACTCTCCGAAGAGATGTGATCGCTACCAGAAAAGCCACTTTCTGTGATAGTCTAGAAAGTGAAACCTCCCTCAGAGGCTCGAAGGGCGGCTTCTGGAGGGCAACTAGTACCCTGTTCAGATCCCATGGATCTAACGGCCGCTTGTACGGGGGTACGATATGGCAAACCCCCTGTAGGAACGTGCGCACCTTAGGAAGGCGTGCCAAACGCCTCTGAAAAAAGACGGATAGCGCCGAGACCTGACCTTTAAGGGAGCCGAGCGACAAACCTTTTTCTAACCCAGATTGCAGGAAAGAAAGGTAGGCAATGCAAATGGCCAGGGAGACACTCCCTGAGCAGAGGACCAGGATAAGAATATCCTCCACGTTCTGTGGTAGATCTTAGCGGACGTGGGCTTCCTAGCCTGTCTCATGGTGGCAACGACCCCTTGGGACAATCCTGAAGACGCTAGGATCCAGGACTCAATGGCCACACAGTCAGGTTCAGGGCCGCAGAATTCCGATGGAAAAACGGCCCTTGGGACAGTAAGTCTGGTCGGTCTGGGAGTGCCCACGGTTGGCCGACCGTGAGCTGCCACAGATCCGGATACCACGCCCTCCTCGGCCAGTCTGGGGCGACAAGTATGACGCGGCTGCAATCGGATCTGATCTTGCGTAGCACTCTGGGCAAGAGTGCCAGAGGTGGAAACACATAAGGGAGCCGGAACTGCGACCAATCTTGCACTAGGGCGTCTGCCGCCAGCGCTCTTTGATCGCGAGACCGTGCCATGAAGGTTGGGACCTTGTTGTTGTGCCGTGACGCCATTAGGTCGACGTCCGGCACCCCCCAGCGGCGACAGATTTCCTGAAACACGTCTGGGTGAAGGGACCATTCCCCTGCGTCCATGCCCTGGCGACTGAGGAAGTCTGCTTCCCAGTTTTCTACGCCGGGGATGTGAACTGCGGATATGGTGGAGGCTGTGGCTTCCACCCACATCAGAATCCGCCGGACTTCCTGGAAGGCTTGCCGACTGCGTGTCCCCCCTTGGTGGTTGATGTATGCCACCGCTGTGGAGTTGTCCGACTGAATTCGGATCTGCCTTCCTTCCAGCCACTGCTGGAAGGCTAGTAGGGCAAGATACACTGCTCTGATTTCCAGAACATTGATCTGAAGGGTGGACTCCTGCTGAGTCCACGTACCCTGAGCCCTGTGGTGGAGAAAGACTGCTCCCCACCCTGACAGACTCGCGTCTGTCGTGACCACCGCCCAAGACGGTGGTAGGAAGGATCTTCCCTGTGATAATGAGGTGGGAAGAAGCCACCACTGCAGAGAGTCTTTGGCCGTCTGGGAAAGGGAGACTTTCCTGTCCAGGGATGTTGACTTCCCGTCCCATTGGCGGAGAATGTCCCATTGAAGTGGACGCAGATGAAACTGCGCAAACGGAACCGCTTCTATTGCCGCCACCATCTTCCCGAGGAAGTGCATGAGGCGTCTTAAGGAGTGCGACTGACTTTGAAGGAGAGCCTGCACCCCAGTCTGTAGAGACCGCTGCTTGTCCAGCGGAAGCTTCACTATCGCTGAGAGAGTATGAAACTCCATGCCAAGATACGTTAGTGATTGGGTCGGTGACAGATTTGACTTTGGGAAGTTGATGATCCACCCGAACGCCTGGAGAGTCTCCAGTGCAACATTCAGGCTGAGTTGGCATGCCTCTTGAGAGGGTGCCTTGACCAGTAGATCGTCCAAGTAAGGGATCACAGAGTGTCCGTGAGAGTGCAAGACTGCTACCACTGCCGCCATGATCTTGGTGAACACCCGAGGGGCTGTCGCCAGACCAAATGGCAGAGCTACGAACTGAAGATGGTCGTCTCCTATCACGAAGCGTAGAAAGCGTTGGTGCTCTGTAGCAATCGGCACGTGGAGATAAGCATCTTTGATGTCTATTGATGCTAGGAAATCTCCTTGAGACATTGAGGCAATGACTGAGCGGAGGGATTCCATCCGGAACCGCCTGGCGTTCACATGCTTGTTGAGCAGTTTTAGGTCCAGAACAGGACGGAAGGAGCCGTCCTTTTTTGGAACCACAAAGAGATTGGAGTAAAATCCTCGCCCCCGTTCCTGAGGGGGGACAGGGATCACGACTCCTTCTGCTCTTAGAGAGTCCACCGCCTGCAGCAGGGCATCTGCTCGGTTGGGGTGTGGGGAGGTTCTGAAGAACCGAAGTGGAGGCCGAGAACTGAACTCGATTCTGTACCCGCGAGACAAAATGTCTGTTACCCATCGGTCTTTGACCTGTGACAGCCAAATGTCGCAAAAGCGGGAGAGCCTGCCACCGACCGAGGATGCGGAGGGAGGAGGCCGAAAGTCATGAGGTAGCCGCTTTGGAAGCGGTTCCTCCATTTGCTTTCCTGGGGCGTGAGTGAGCCCGCCAGGAATCTGAGCTCCCTTGTTCTTTCTGAGTCCTTTTGGACGAGGAGAATTGGGCCTTGCCCGAGCCTCGAAAGGACCGAAACCTCGACTGCCACTTTTTCTGTTGAGGTTTACTTGCTCTGGGCTGTGGTAAGGAAGAGTCCTTACCCTTGGACTGTTTTATGATTTCAGCCAATGGCTCACCAAACAGTCTGTCTCTAGATAATGGCAAGCTGGTTAAGCATTTTTTGGAACCAGCATCTGCTTTCCAGTCCTTTAACCACAAGGCTCTGCGCAAAACCACAGAATTGGCGGACGCCATAGCGGTACGGCTCGTAGATTCTAGGACAGCATTGATAGCATAGGTCGCAAACGCAGACATTTGCGAAGTTAGGGACGCCACTTGCGGCACTGCTGGATGCATGATAGCATCCACCTGTGCTAAACCAGCTGAAATAGCTTGGAGTGCCCACACGGCCGCGAATGCTGGAGCAAACGACGCGCCGATAGCTTCATAGACAGATTTCAACCAAAGGTCCATCTGTCTGTCGTTGGCATCTTTAAGTGAAGCGCCATCCTCTACTGCGACTATGGATCTAGCCGCAAGCTTGGAAATTGGGGGATCCACCTTTGGACACTGGGTCCAGCGTTTGGCCACCTCAGAGGGAAAAGGATAACGGGTATCCTTAGAACGTTTAGAGAAACGCTTGTCTGGATGAGCGTCGTGTTTCTGGATCGATTCTCTGAAGTCAGAGTGGTCCAAAAAAGCACTTAATTTACGCTTGGGATACAGGAAATGGAACTTCTCCTGCTGTGCAGCTGCCTCCTCTGCAGAAGGGGCTGGGGGAGAAATATCCAACAGTCTATTAATTGCCGATATAAGGTCATTAACCATGGCGTCACCATCAGGGGCATCCAGATTGAGAGGGGCCCCAGGATTAGAATCCTGATCACCGTCCTCAGTCTCATCACAGAGAGACTCTTCTCGCTGAGACCCTGAGCAGTGTGATGACGTGGAGGGTCTTTCCCAGCGAGCTCGCTTAGGCTGCCTGGGACTGTCATCTGAGTCAGAGACTTCAGCCTGTGATGCTTGAGACCCCCTTGAAGTACGGATTAGTTCCAACTGGGGGGGACCGGAGAGCATAGACACAGCAGTGTCCATGGTCTGAGTAACTGGCCTGGACTGCAAGGTCTCCAGGATTTTAGTCATAGTCACAGACATTTTATCAGCAAAAACTGCAAAGTCTGTCCCCGTCACCGGGGCAGGGTTCACAGGCGTCTCTGCCTGGGCCACTACCACCATAGGCTCTGGCTGACGAAGTGCCACTGGGACTGAACATTGCACACAATGTGAGTCATTGGAGCCTGCCTGTAGATTAGCCCCACATGCAGTACAAACAGTGTACACAGCCTGTGCCTTGGCACCCTTGCGTTTTGCGGATGACATGTTGCTGCCTCCTCAGAGCAGTACAGGGTGTCCAGCCAAGAAGCGACCTTACAGTGCAACTATATATATATATGGTACCAAGAAAAAAGTACACTAATATAACACTGAGGCACTAGTGGGGCCAGCACTAAAGTGCAGCTTACCGCCCGCTTAGGAGCGGGTGTGTGGTCGCCGAAATCCCTTTAGTCTGGGTCTCCCAGAGCCTGCTGCTTTTCCCCAGCCAGACCGCATGTGTAATGGCTGCCGGCGTCCTTGTGGAGAGGGGGGGCGGGCCCTGGGCGTATACAGACGAAGAGCGGGAAGCCTGCTTCCCACTGTGCCTAGTGAGAGGGCTGGAGCATGTAAATAAAGCTCCAGCCCTCGGCGCTGCCCATTGAGCAGCGTCTCTCCCCTACCCTGATTGACAGGGTGGGGGCGGGAACGAAGCGGCGCTAGGCCGCAGAAGCCGGGGGCTAAAGTTAGAAGCGCCGCCGCCGTAAAAGCGCGGTCGGCGCAAAGTCCCCGGCGCACCACAAGTCGCAGCTGCGCCGCCGCTCCAGTAGCGGTCGGCGCAGTAGTTCCCAACATGTAACGTCACTCAGCAAAGCTGCAGTGACCTAACCCCAGCGCACAGCGCTACTGTCCCCGGCGCACTATAACGCTCAGCAAGCCTTGAGAGTGTCCGTGCCTGCCGGGGACACAGAGTACCTGAAAGTTGCAGGGCCTTGTCCCTGAACGGCACTCCCGCTCCAAATCCAGCAGGTTCTCTGGGTCTGTGGATGGAGCCCGGCCTCAGGGCTTGGGGGCCGGCAAGATCCCACTTCCACAGAGCCCTCCAGGGGATGTGGAAGGAAAACAGCATGTGGGCTCCAGCCTCTGTACCAGCAATAGGTACCTCAACCTTACAAGCACCACCGCGGGTGAGAAGGGAGCATGCTGGGGGCCCCATATGGGCCCTCTTTTCTTCCATCCGATATAGCCAGCAGCTACTGCTGACTACAAACAGTGGAGCTATGCGTGGATGTCTGACCTCCTTCGCACAAAGCAGAAAACTGGTGAGCCAGTGATCCCACTGGGGGTGTATAGCCAGAAGGGGAGGGGCCTTACACTTTTTGGTGTAATTGCTTTGTGTGGCCTCCGGAGGCAGTGCTATACACCCAATCGTCTGGGTCTCCCAATAGAGCGCTGAAGAAATTATAAGCTAATGTATGAAAGAATATTAGATAATGTATAACTTTGTACCATATACTGGTTAGGCCAAAAGATTAGTCGGCAAATGTTCTTACACATTGATACAATTTGGAGGATTTACCTGAAGTTGCGCCATATTCGGGGTTACACCTGTGTAGACAGATATACTTACCTTATCCATTCTTAATAGTTACCATTGTGGTTATACACACATTTTGTCGCACAGAGTTTTTCACATACTGTCATGGTGGCGTTGGGCTCTGTTCAGATTGCAGAGTCTGACACTCCGCCCGATGGGGTCTCTAGTGTCTAGTGTCTGAGATCAACACAGGCAGACTCGGGCATTAACTGGATGTGTGCTGATTCATAGGCAGGCTAGCAAGAGTAAAGGTGGTGTCACACATAGCGACGATGACGACAACGAGGTCGCTGCTAAGTCACCATTTTCTGTGACGTAGCAGCGACGTCCCGTTGCTGTCGCTGTGTATGACATCCAGCAACGACCTGGCCCCTGCTGTGAGGTCGCCGGTCGTTGCTGAATGTCCTGCTTCATTTTTTGGACATTGCTCTCCCGCTGTGAAGCGCACATCGCTGTGTGTGACAGCGAGGGAGCGACGAAATGAAGCGAGCAGGGAGCAGGGAGCCGGCGTCTGGCAGCTGAGGTAAGCTGTAACTACGGTAAACATCGGGTAACCAAGAAGCCTTTTCCTTGGTTACCCGATATTTACCTTAGTTACTAGCGTCCGCCGCTCTCACGCTGCCAGTGCCGGCTCCCTGCTCACGTAGCTGGAGTACACATCGGGTAATTAACCCGATGTGTACTCTGGCTAGGAGTGCAGGGAGCAGGGAGCCGGCACTGGCAGCGTGAGAGCGGCGGATGCTAGTAACTAAGGTAAATATCGGGTAACCAAGAGAAGTGCTTTCCTTCGTTACCCGATATTTACTTTAGTTACGCTTCCACGCGTCGCTGCTGGCTGGGGGCTAGTCACTGGTCGCTGGTGAAATCTGCCTGTTTGACAGCTCACCAGTAACCCATGTAATGACGCAGCAGCGATCCTGATAAGGTCAGGTCGCTGGCCGTGATCGTTGCTGCATCGCTATGTGTGACACCACCTTTAAGCTCTGCTGGTCTGCTTGCTTCAGGAGATAGGTTTGGCCTGACAGTAAGATTGTCAGGGTAATGAAGACCCAGCATATCTGATTTCAGACTGTGGATACTTTTGTTCTCTGAGAGATGAGCCACCGCCAGAGATGTCTAGTAGCAGCTTTTCTCATGGAAAACCGATAGCACTGGACAAAGTGAGCGCTCCTTTGTATGGTAGAGTCAGGTGAGATAGCTGCTAGTCGAATGATGGGACAACTGTCTATAGTGTATGGAGGCTTTAATCAAATACTTGTGCAGCTGTCATATGGCCTAATTGAGACAGCTATATTTTTAGTTTTGAACACTTACCCTATAATTATCTACTATCAAGTTTAATCAATGAAATACTGCTAAATCTACATGACTACATCACCAGATCTAATCTTAATTCACGACTACACCACCAGACCCACCATAAGTACAAAACTCCATCACCAGAATCATCATCGGTACACGATTGCATCAACAGAACCAGCCTCCTCTCATGACTACATCACTAGAACCACCATTGGTAAAGGACTACATCACCAGGACCACCATCGGTACATGACTACATCATCAGAACCACCATCAGTACACAACTACATCATCAGAACCACCATCAGTACACAACTACATCACCAGAACCACCATCGGTACACAACTATGTCAGCGGAACCATTGTCGGTACACGGCTACATCACCAGAACCAATCTCAATTCACGACTACATCACCAGACCCACCATAAGTACACAACTATATCACCAGAATCACAATCGGGACACAATTACATCACCAGAACCACCATCGGTACACAACTACATCACCAAAACCACCATCAGTACACGAGTAAGTCACCAGAACCGCGATTGTTACATGAATACATCACCAGAACCACCATTGCTAAACAATTACATCACCAAAACCACCATCAGTACACGGCTACTGATCTAGAACCAACCTGAATTCACGACTACATCACCAGACCCATCGTCAGTACATGACTACATCATCAGAACCACCGCCAGCCCAACATACAATTGTATCCCATGAAAATGCAGCTCCTACTATGTACAGTATATTGCATAATTGACTCCTGTTCCCGACGCGACGCAGACACCGGTTAATCCTCACAGCACACAATGAGTGTGCTGGGAGGATTCACAAGTCTGCAGTTATACAGTAAGTGCAGAATTGTCATTCTACACTGGACAACTTCTTTAATATCTGTTAAAAAAAGAGCGGTAGAAGTCTAAAACCACTTTGTGTTCAGAGCTTGCGATAAGAACTGACACTGGATGAACACAGCAGAACACTGCACGTGTCAGCATGGGTGTGCACAGTGTGGCTGTGGGCACAAACTGACACTAGATTCCTGCGTGCCTGTGGCCGAAGGTCAGTTACGCGCTTTGGAGTAGGGTAGGTCTGGTCCTGGCCAGAAGCAGTAGTCTGAAGAATAATACGCTGTGGACCCTTTCAGGCAGAATGCAAGGCCCTCTGGGTGGGATGAAGGGGTTCAGGCGCTGGAATGATCCAAACTCTGTATGTGTGATGCTGGCCAGGGGGATAAGGGGCCTGGGAGAGCCTGAAAGTATCTGGGTGCCAGGGAAGCAGCCGGCCCCAAACTATAACTATAGATGTGGAGTTAAACAGGAACCCTTGTGGGATTAATGTCGGTGCCCTGAAAAACTGTATATATGTTGTTAAACTGATGGCGAAGAACCCAGAACCAAGTAAAGTTATGTTGAAACAGAAGAACTTCCCCGGGTGTCAGTTACTGTGTCAGAGGGAGAGTGGAACACAGAGTGCAAGGCACAGAAATCCCCCTTTACTTGGAGCAGACTGGGAGGCATGGGGTTAACCGCCGGCCGTGCCAGCCTGGCTCCAACACTGAGACCCCGCACACTGCCCCAATCTTCATACTGAGTGAGTCCCCTACATTGCTCCACTCCATACTGAGCACACCCATGCTGCCCCCTCTCCATACTGAGCATCCCCCACACTGTCCCCCATCCATTTTATCCCTTGCACTATCCCTCACTCTGTAAGCCACTCTAAACCTTACTCTAAAATAATAGTGCCTCTGTTAGTCTACTGTAATGGCTCCCCTAACTCCAGTCTACCGTAATAGACTCTGTCAGTCCCAGTTTACAGTAATAGGCTCTCTAACCCCAGGACTACAGTAATAGCCCCCCAAACCCTAGTCTATTATAATAGCACCGAACCCCCTACCCCCCCTCGTAAATCCAAGCCTATTGTAATAGTCCCTCTAAAAAGCATTCTATAGTAATAGCACCCCTAACCTGGTTATGTAAAGAATATATATAGTGTTGGCCCTTATTTCTCCAGGCTTCTGTCCTTCGCCCTGTAAGATGGATATCAGCTTCTGGGCCAAATCCTGACTGATGACCCATTCTTGTCTAATCCGTGCGTGGAGTTTCACAGTTTCTGTTTATTTGCTGACCACCACTTTTTGAGGATTCTCAATGACTTTTAGATCTGGCGAGTTTCTTGGCTATGTACCCAAAATTGAATTTTTTTTCCCCCTACCAAATGACAATTACTTTAGCCTTGTGACATGGTGCTAGCTGGTAGACCTACAAAAAGCAAAATGTGGCAGCAGGCTGGAGTATATGTTTGGGATATACAAGTTGTCATATTGGACAAGTAAAGCAGGTGTGCAAAAACAGTACAATGTACAATGTTTCACTTTTAACAATATTTAATCCCCTTCCCAAAAATGACAAAATAAGAAATGCTAGTTGTTTCTCTCCCCTCCCCCAAATTAATAGAATCTCTGTATCATTCACAATCCTACCCTCATCATCTTGAGAGCAGCAGTTGTGCAACATATTACTATCTGGAAAAAATGTTTCTATGCTTTATATCTGTTTGTATCTCTATTTTTGACCTGTAATTCTGATGTACTTCACTATCCTAAAAGAATGCTGCATTCCCTGTCTGGGCTTTCATACAGGATAGGACAGTCCATCCTAAGTAGCACATCGAAAAATGTGGTGCAAGGCACAAACTATGCTGGTATTCTGGAGCACAGAAAGACGTAAATCAGTGCCATTGCCTCTGCACCCACTGTCCTCTGTTTAGCAGCACTTCTTATACATGGCTTATAGCAGAGGCAGATCTAGCTTTTCCAGCACCCACCCCATGTGGTTTGAGTATTTGTCATGTGACCGCTCATTCAATTTGCCCACAGACAGTCCTGTACCTACAAGCTGCTCTTCCATGTTCAATGAAAAACATCTTCCAGATTCATTGAGAGGAGTAAAAGCTAGTTGCCACGTGACCATAAGTTTGAAAATTGTATATTACTGTGATGACTGCAGGAACAGGCAAGCAAAGCTGAATCCTGACAGTGAGTATGTTACAAGCTGTTGGGATTGGGCATGCTACAATGCTAAATTTTCTAACTGAAGGGGTTGTCCAGCTTTATGATGAAGGCTTGCTGTCACGAAGAGAAGTGAATTCTCACAGTGCGCACGCTGCACCCTTTTCGGATTCTCCCTTGCCGATTGCAAGAGTAGATGGTTATGATCTGGAAGTGCCTCTCAGCTTGGAAGAAGCTTTAGGTGTTTAAGGCACCTTTCCCTTAAGGGAGGTGCCTGGACAATGAGTTCTATACATTGCTAGTTCTCAGGTCCATTGTGTTGCTGCTGCTATAATTGTGCCGTATGCTCTGGCTGATTTGTATCTGCGTTTCAGTGCATGTCAATTCCGCTGCTGCAACTATCCATGTTGGCCGCCTTCCACGATATCTGATGCGGCTGATGCAAGTATCCATGCCGTCTGCCTACCATGATATCCGCTACTGCAAGTATCCACGAGCCACTGCTACCGCATCCATCCATCCCGGCCAAATTCACACCAGCTGCTACAGCTGTTTCTACCAGAGTGTGTGGATTTCCGTGGCGAGAGCTGCCAAGGTACAGTTGAACCCCTGGGGCTGCCCTCGGTCGGCTACCTACCAGCGTGTGTACCCATCGCCACCTCCGATGGCTTTAGTGAAGATTCCGTGGCCGATCCAGTTCCTCCTCCAGGCCAGTGATCGGTACCTTCAGTCCAGTGGATCCACTAACCCCATGCTCACGTGGTAAGCATAACACAGGACATAGGAGCTGGTGCTACACCTTGTTTGAGCCAGCTGTCAGCTTGACAGCCGGCTCACAGAACAGCTGAATCCCAGTATGGAGTGGCGTCAAAATGCAGCTGCTGGGGAGACACATTGGACTAGCGCATCAGGCAGCCAGATGATGCCCCTGTCAGCTGCAGCCGGGGCAAATGCTTTGTGTGCCCCCCACCCACTAGATACGCTCCGGCCAATAATAAAATAAGAGCTGTCTCACAAAAGAGGACCTTTAGCTGTTGTATAAATGCAAAGGGTTTAAAGTGAGTTTCTTGTTGAGTTTATTGGGGGGAAGATAAGGAGAAAGATCATGAGTCTCTTCCAACATAGGAAGTGAGCTTAACCCACTTTCAGAAAGGTATCCGTTGCTTTGCAATGCGGTGTTCAGGTCCAGACTCATTAGGTGTCTTGGTGGTGTCAGGCTTTGTTCACACTGCAAAGGCTGACAGGCAATCTGTTGTCTTCTAGTTGTTCAGCCAGAGCTGGGCATTGGCTGTTTCATGTGCTCTGTTACTTAGTCCTGCAGGAGTTAATGCCTGCTGACCTAGGGAACAATGCTAGGAGCTCAGGTTGCTAATTGACAATCAAAGTCATCTACTTGCTATACAAGATCCTGGATTTCACTACTCAGCGCTGTGGTGATCCTGTTTACAGTGATCTTTGTTATGATACTGTGTGGTGTGAATGTTCCCCAGTTGTGCATTACTTCCCTCTCTTTTCTGTTACTCCCTGGTACACATATTGTCCCTCCTATGTGTTTTAAGTGCAGTGTGTACGAGTTTCCGTTCTCCCTTGTCAGTGTGGTTTTGTGGGGCTTCGTTATTGGGTTTCCTGGCCCAACCCGAGGGTAGAGGAGAGGGGGAGTAAGATCAGGGCTCGGACAGGAGTCAGGGTCACGCTGGGGGCTGGGACCTGTCTACCATCAAGCCTACCTCCAAGATAAGGGACAGCGCAGGGTTTCAAGTGTGAGAGCCAGCCAAGAGCCACCTGTCTGGTCTTTACATACCCTGTGATATGCTTCTTCTAATGTTAATGTCTAAGAACTGGGAGAGGCACCAAAGAAATGGAGAAGCACTAAAGAAAGCAAGTGGTTACCCCAGAGGTGAAACATTATTGAAATTAGGAAGTCAAACTTGGAAGAAACATCTAAGACCAATAGGAAATAATAAGGGTACAATCTGTGTCCCCATATGGTCTTAATAGGTAAAAGATTTTGTTAGTACCACACTGGTGCTCCTCTAAAGTTCACTTGTTCAGATAGGGCGGGTGTTGTGGGAACATTGCTCACCTGGGTAATTTGTGTTGCTTAGAAGGGACAACTCTAGGACCCGGAGAATGCCGGATATATAGGCAAAGAATGCAACATGCTCAAAAACTATTAAGGGAACACTTAAATCACTCATCGTATCTGGATGAATGACAGATGCAAGTTGAAAAGATTTATTGATAAATTACGAAATTCATCGAGAACTAACAATGATTTAACCAAAACGATCACGTGTGAGCTGGCTTCCAAAGTATCACAAAATGAAAGTTAAAAGAAGGGAATTTTGTTTACTTACCGTAAATTCCTTTTCTTCTAGCTCTAATTGGGAGACCCAGACAATTGGGTGTATAGGCTATGCCTCCGGAGGCCGCACAAAGTATTACACTCAAAAGTGTTAAGCCCCTCCCCTTCTGCCTATACACCCCCCGTGCTCCCACGGGCTCCTCAGTTTTGGTGCAAAAGCAAGAAGGAGGCAAAAGAATTATAAACTGGTTTAAAGTAACTTCAATCCGAAGGAATATCGGAGAACTGAAACCATTCAACATGAACAACATGTGTACACAAAAAAACAGGGGCGGGTGCTGGGTCTCCCAATTAGAGCTAGAAGAAAAGGAATTTACGGTAAGTAAACAAAATTCCCTTCTTCTTTGTCGCTCTATTGGGAGACCCAGACAATTGGGACGTCCAAAAGCAGTCCCTGGGTGGGTAAAATAATACCTCGTAAGAGAGCCGTAAAACGGCCTCTTCCTACAGGTGGGCAACCGCCGCCTGAAGGACTCGTCTACCTAGGCTGGCATCCGCCGAAGCATAGGTATGCACCTGATAGTGCTTCGTGAAAGTGTGCAGGCTCGACCAGGTAGCCGCCTGACACACCTGCTGAGCCGTAGCCTGGTGCCTCAAAGCCCAGGACGCGCCCACGGCTCTGGTAGAATGGGCCTTCAGCCCTGAGGGAACCGGAAGCCCAGCCGAACGGTAGGCTTCGAGAATTGGCTCCTTGATCCACCGAGCCAGGGTTGATTTGGAAGCCTGTGACCCTTTACGCTGGCCAGCGACAAGGACAAAGAGTACATCCGAGCGGCGCAGGGGCGCCGTACGAGAAATGTAGAGTCTGAGTGCTCTCACCAGATCTAACAAGTGCAAATCCTTTTCACATTGGTGAACTGGATGAGGACAAAAAGAAGGTAAGGAGATATCCTGATTGAGATGAAAGGGGGATACCACCTTAGGGAGAAATTCCGGAACCGGATGCAGAACCACCTTGTCCTGGTGAAACACCAGGAAAGGGGTTTTGCATGACAGCGCTGCTAGCTCAGACACTCTCCGAAGTGAAGTGACTGCTACTAGAAAAACCACTTTCTGCGAAAGGCGTGAGAGAGAAATATCCCTCATTGGCTCGAATGGTGGTTTCTGAAGAACCATCAGCACCCTGTTCAGATCCCAGGGTTCTAACGGCCGCTTGTAAGGAGGGACGATGTGACAAACCCCCTGCAGGAACGTGCGTACCTGTGGAAGTCTGGCTAGGCGCTTCTGGAAAAACACAGAGAGCGCTGAGACTTGTCCCTTAAGGGAGCCGAGCGACAAACCCTTTTCCAGTCCAGATTGAAGGAAGGACAGAAAAGTGGGCAAGGCAAAAGGCCAGGGAGAAATACCCTGAGCAGAGCACCACGACAGGAAAATTTTCCACGTCCTGTGGTAGATCTTGGCGGACGTTGGTTTCCTAGCTTGTCTCATAGTGGCAATGACGTCTTGAGATAACCCTGAAGACGCTAGGATCCAGGACTCAATGGCCACACAGTCAGGTTGAGGGCCGCAGAATTCAGATGGAAAAACGGCCCTTGAGATAGCAAGTCTGGTCGGTCTGGTAGTGCCCACGGTTGGCCGACCGTGAGATGCCACAGATCCGGGTACCACGACCGCCTCGGCCAGTCTGGAGCGACGAGGATGACGTGGCGGCAGTCGGCCCTGATCTTGCGTAACACTCTGGGCAACAGTGCCAGCGGAGGAAACACATAAGGGAGCTGAAACTGCGACCAATCCTAAACTAAGGCGTCTGCCGCCAGAGCTCTGGGATCTTGAGACCGTGCCATGAACGCCGGTACCTTGTTGTTGTGCCGGGACGCCATGAGGTCGACGTCCGGCACCCCCCAGCGGCAACAGATCTCCTGAAACACATCCGGGTGAAGGGACCATTCCCCTGCGTCCATGCCCTGGCGACTGAGATAATCTGCTTCCCAGTTTTCCACGCCTGGAATGTGAACTGCAGAGATGGTGGAGGCCGTGGCTTCCACCCACAGCAGAATCCGCCGGACTTCCTGGAAGGCTTGCCGACTGCGTGTGCCGCCTTGGTGGTTGATGTATGCCACCGCTGTGGAATTGTCTGACTGAATTCTGATCTGCTTGCCTTCCAGCCACTGCTGGAACGCTTTCAGGGCAAGATACACTGCCCGTATTTCCAGAACATTGATCTGAAGCGAGGACTCTTGCTGGGTCCACGTACCCTGAGCCCTGTGGTGGAGAAAAACCGCTCCCCACCCTGACAGACTCGCGTCCGTCGTGACCACCTCCCAGGATGGGGGTAGGAAGGATTTCCCTTTCGATAATGAAGTGGGAAGAAGCCACCACCGAAGGGAAGCTTTGGTCGCCTGCGAGAGGGAGACGTTCCTGTCGAGGGACGTCGGCTTCCTGTCCCATTTGCGTAGGATGTCCCATTGAAGAGGACGCAGGTGAAACTGCGCGAAAGGAACTGCCTCCATTGCTGCCACCATCTTCCCCAGGAAGTGCATGAGGCGCCTCAAGGTGTGTGACCGACCTTGAAGGAGAGATTGTACCCCTGTCTGTAGTGACCGCTGCTTGATCAGCGGAAGCTTCACTATCGCTGAGAGGGTATGAAACTCCATGCCAAGGTATGTCAGCGATTGGGCCGGTGTCAGATTTGACTTTGGAAAATTGATGATCCACCCGAAACTCTGGAGAGTCTCCAGGGTAGCGTCGAGGCTGTGTTGGCATGCCTCTAGAGAGGGTGTCTTGATCAACAGATCGTCCAAGTACGGGATCACCGAGTGACCCTGAGAGTGGAGGACCGCTACTACAGTAGCCATAACCTTGGTGAAAACCCGTGGGGCTGTTGCCAGGCCGAACGGCAGTGCCACGAACTGCAGGTGTTCGTTTCCTATGGCGAAGCGCAAGAAGTGCTGGTGCTCTGGAGCAATCGGTACGTGGAGATAAGCATCTTTGATATCGATCGATGCAAGGAAATCTCCCTGGGACATTGAGGCGATGACGGAGCGGAGGGATTCCATCCGGAACCGCCTGGTCTGTACGTGTTTGTTGAGAAGTTTCAGGTCCAGGACAGGTTGGAAAGACCCGTCCTTCTTTGGGACCACAAACAAGTTGGAGTAAAAACCGTGGCCCTGTTGCTGAAGAGGAACAGGGACCACCACTCCTTCTGCCTTCAGAATGCCCAGCGCCTGCAGAAGAGCCTCGGCTCGCTCGGGAGGCGGGGATGACCTGAAGAATCGAGTCGGGGGACGAGAGGTGAACTCTATCTTGTAACCGTGAGACAGAATGTCTCTCACCCAACGGTCTTTTACCCGTGGCAGCCAGGTGTCGCAAAAGCGGGAGAGCCTGCCACCGACCGAGGATGCGGAGTGAGGATGCCGAAAGTCATGAGGAAGCCGCTTTGGTAGCGGCACCTCCGGTGGTCTGTTTAGGACGTGACTTAGACCGCCATGCATCAGAGTTCCTTTGATCTTTCTGAGGCCTTTTGGACGAGGAGAATTGGGACCTGCCCGCGCCCCGAAAGGACAGAAACCTCGACTGCCCCTTCCTCTGTTGGGGTATGTTCGGTTTGGGCTGGGGTAAGGATGTATCCTTTCCCTTGGATTGTTTGATGATTTCATCCAAACGCTCGCCAAACAATCGTTCGCCAGAAATTGGCAAGCTGGTTAAGCGCTTTTTGGAAACAGAATCTGCCTTCCATTCCCGTAGCCACAAGGCCCTGCGGAGTACCGCCGAATTGGCGGCTGCAACCGCCGTACGGCTCGCAGAGTCCAGGACAGCATTAATAGCGTAAGACGCAAATGCCGACGTCTGAGTGGTTATGGACGCCACCTGTGGCGCGGACGTGCGTGTGGCTGCGTCAATTTGCGCTTGACCTGCTGAGATAGCTTGTAGCGCCCATACGGCTGCGAAAGCTGGGGCAAAAGAAGCGCCGATAGCTTCATAGATGGATTTCAACCAGAGCTCCATCTGCCTGTCAGTGGCATCTTTGAGTGAAGCCCCATCTTCCACTGCAAGTATGGATCTAGCTGCCAGTCTGGAGATTGGAGGATCCACTTTGGGACACTGAGTCCAACCCTTGACCACGTCAAGGGGAAAGGGATAACGTGTATCCTTAAGGCGCTTAGAAAAACGCTTATCTGGACAAGCCTGGTGATTCTGGACTGCCTCTCTGAAATCAGAGTGGTCCAGAAACATACTCTGTGTACGCTTGGGAAACCTGAAACGGAATTTCTCCTGCTGGGAAGCCGACTCCTCCGCCGGAGGAGCTGAGGGAGAAATATCCAACATACGATTGATGGACGCAATAAGGTCGTTCACTATGGCGTCCCCGTCCGGAGTATCAAGATTGAGAGCGGCCTCAGGATCAGAATCCTGATCAGCTACCTCCGCGTCATCAACCAGAGATTCCCCTCGCTGAGACCCTGAACAATATGATGATGTCGAGGGAAAATCTAAGCGAGCTCGCTTAGTCGGTCTGGGGCTGGGGTCTGTGTCAGAACCCTCAGCTTGGGATCCATGAGATACCCCGGGAGGACATTGTTGGTCCAGCTGAGGTGGGCCAGGGAACAAAGATTCAACAGAGTCCCTGTGCTGAGATACCGGTCTGGACTGCAAGGCTTCCAGTATCTTAGCCATAGTCTCAGAGAGTTTTGCAAACTCCGTCCCTGTCACCTGAACAGTGTTAGCAGGTGGCTCCCCCTGGGCCCCCCCTAGCAGAGGCTCTGGCTGAGTAAGTGCCACAGGGGCCGAACAGTGCACACAATGAGGGTCAGTGGAACCTGCCGGTAGCGGGGTCGTACATGCGGCGCAGGCAACATAATAAGCCTGTGTTTTGGCACCCCTGCCTTTCGTGGGCGCCATGCTATTATCTTCCCTGAGCAACACAATAGGGTATATAGCCAGAAATCAACTGTGCACTATACAGTGTAAAGAAGGGAATTTTGTTACTTACCGTAAATTCCTTTTCTTCTAGCTCTTATTGGGAGACCCAGACGATTGGGGTATAGCTACTGCCCTCTGGAGGCCACACAAAGCACTACATTAAAAGTGCAAGGCCCCTCCCCCTCTGGCTATACCCCCCCCGTGGTATCACGGGTTCTCCAGTTTTAGTGCCAAAGCAAGAAGGAGGAAGCCAATAACTGGTTTAAACAAATTAACTCCGAATAACATCGGAGAACTGAAAAACCGTTCAACATGAACAACATGTGTACCCGCAAACAACAAAAAAACATCCCGAAGGACAACAGGGCGGGTGCTGGGTCTCCCAATAAGGGCTAGAAGAAAAGGAATTTACGGTAAGTAACAAAATTCCCTTCTTCTTCAGCGCTCTATTGGGAGACCCAGACGATTGGGACGTCCAAAAGCTGTCCCTGGGTGGGTAAATAAATACCTCATGTTAGAGCTGCAAAACAGCCCTCCCCTATGGGGGTGTCACTGCCGCCTGCAGGACTCTTCTACCTAAGCTGGCATCCGCCGAAGCATAGGTATGCACCTGATAATGCTTGGTGAAAGTGTGCAGACTGGACCAGGTAGCTGCCTGGCACACCTGTTGAGCCGAAGCCTGGTGACGTAATGCCCAGGACGCACCCACGGCTCTGGTTGAGTGGGCTTTTAGCCCTGAAGGAACCGGAAGCCCCGCAGAACGGTAGGCCTCTAGAATTGGTTCTTTGATCCATCGAGCCAGGGTGGCTTTAGAAGCCTGCAACCCCTTGCGCGGACCAGCGACAAGGACGAAAAGTGCATCGGCACGGCGTATGGGCGCCGTGCGGGAAATGTAGATTCTGAGTGCTCTCACCAGATCTAGCAAACGTAAGTCCTTTTCATACCGGTGAACCGGATGAGGGCAAAAAGAAGGCAAGGAAATATCCTGATTAAGATGAAAAGATGATACGACCTTAGGAAGAAACTCCGGAATGGGGCGCAGCACAACCTTGTCCTGGTGGAACACCAGGAAGGGAGCCTTGGATGACAGAGCTGCCAGCTCAGACACTCGCCGAAGCGATGTGATCGCAACAAGAAACGCCACTTTCTGCGACAGCCGAGAAAAGGAAACTTCCTTCAGAGGCTCGAAGGGCGGCTTCTGGAGAGCAACTAGTACCCTGTTCAGATCCCATGGATCTAACAGTCGCTTGTACGGGGGCACAATATGACAGACCCCCTGCAGGAACGTGCGCACCTTAGGAAGACGTGCTAGACGCTTCTGAAAAAACACGGATAGTGCCGAAACTTGCCCTTTAAGGGAGCTGAGCGACAAGCCCTTTTCTAACCCCGATTGCAGGAAGGAAAGAAACTTGGGTAATGCAAATGGCCAGGGAGACACTCCCTGGGCCGAGCACCAGGATAAGAAAATCTTCCACGTTCTGTGGTAGATCTTAGCAGAATTCGACTTTCTAGCTTGTCTCATTGTGGCAACCACTCCTTGAGATAATCCTGCAGATGCTAGGATCCAGGACTCAATGGCCACACAGTCAGGTTCAGGGCCGCAGAATTCTGATGGAAAAACGGCCCTTGGGACAGTAAGTCTGGTCGGTCTGGCAGTGACCACGGTCGACCGATCGTGAGATGCCACAGATCCGGATACCACGACCTCCTCGGCCAGTTTGGAGCGACGAGTATGATGCGGCTGCACTCGGATCTGATCTTGCGTAGCACTCTGGGCAAGAGCGCCAGAGGCGGAAACACGTAAGGGAGCTGAAACTGCGACCAATCTTGAACCAAGGCGTCTGCCGCCAGAGCTCTTTGATCGCGCGACCTCGCCATGAATGCCGGGACCTTGTTGTTGTGCCGGGATGCCATTAGGTCGACGTCCGGCACTCCCCAGCGGCGACAGATTTCCTGAAACACGTCCGGGTGAAGGGACCATTCCCCTGCGTCCATGCCCTGGCGACTGAGGAAGTCTGCTTCCCAGTTTTCTACGCCTGGGATGTGAACCGCGGATATGGTGGATGCTCTGTCCTCCACCCACATTAGAATGCGCCGGACTTCTTGGAAGGCTTGCCGACTGCGCGTCCCTCCTTGGTGGTTGATGTATGCCACCGCTGTGGAGTTGTCCGATTGGATTCGGATCTGCTTTCCTTCCAGCCACTGCTGGAAGGCTAGTAGGGCAAGATACACTGCTCTGATTTCCAGAACATTGATCTGAAGGGTGGACTCCTGCGGAGTCCACGTCCCCTGAGCCCTGTGGTGGAGAAACACTGCTCCCCACCCCGACAGACTCGCATCTGTCGTAACTACTGCCCAGGATGGGGGCAGGAAGGATCTTCCCTGAGATAATGAGGTGGGAAGGAGCCACCATTGTAGAGAGTCCTTGGCCGTCTGGGAAAGCGAGACTTTCCTGTCCAGGGACGTTGACTTCCCGTCCCATTGGCGGAGAATGTCCCATTGAAGTGGGCGCAGATGAAACTGCGCAAAGGGAACTGCTTCCATGGCTGCCACCATCTTCCCTAGGAAATGCATGAGACGCCGCAAGGGATGCAACTGGCCCTGCAGGAGAGATTGCACCCCTGTCTGTAGTGACCGCTGCTTGTTCAGCGGCAGCTTCACTATCGCTGCTAGAGTATGAAACTCCATGCCAAGATACGTTAGTGACTGAGTCGGTGATAGGATCGACTTTGGAAAGTTGATGATCCATCCGAAAGACTGTAGAGTCTCCAGCGTAGCATTCAGGCTGTGCTGACATGCCTCCTGAGAGGGAGCTTTGACCAATAAGTCGTCTAGGTAAGGGATCACCGAGTGTCCCTGAGAGTGCAAGACTGCTACCACCGCCGCCATGACCTTGGTGAAGACCCGTGGGGCTGTCGCCAGACCAAATGGAAGAGCTACGAACTGAAAATGGTCGTCTCCTATCACAAAACGTAGAAAACGTTGATGTTCTGTAGCAATTGGCACGTGGAGATAAGCATCTTTGATGTCTATTGAGGCAAGGAAGTCTCCTCTGGACATTGAGGCAATGACAGAGCGGAGGGTTTCCATCCGGAACCTCCTGGCGTGCACATGTTTGTTGAGCCGTTTTAGGTCCAGAACAGGACGGAACGAGCCGTCCTTTTTTGGAACCACAAAGAGATTGGAGTAAAACCCTTGCCCTTGTTCCTGAGGAGGGACTGGGATCACCACTCCTTCCGCTTTTAGGGAATCCACCGCCTGCAGCAGAGCATCTGCTCGGTCTGGATGTGGGGAGGTTCTGAAGAACCGAGCTGGAGGACGAGAATTGAACTCGATTCTGTACCCGCGAGACAAAATGTCCGTCACCCACCGGTCTTTGACCTGTGACATCCAAATGCCGGAAAAGCGGGAGAGCCTGCCCCCGACCGGCGATGCGGAGGGGGGGGGCTGGAAGTCATGAGGTAGCCGCTTTGGAAGCGGTACCTCCATTTGCTTTCTTGGGGCGTGTGTGAGTCCGCCACGAATCTGAGTTTCTTTGCGTCCTCTGAGTCCCTTTGGACGAGGTAAATGGTGTCTTGCCCGAACCTCGAAAGGACTGAAACCTCTGCTGCCACTTTTTCTGCTGAGGTTTGGATGTTCTGGGTTGTGGTAAAGAGGAGTCTTTACCCTTGGACTGCTTAATGATGTCAGCCAATGGCTCGCCAAACAGTCTATCTCTAGACAAAGGCAAACTGGTTAAACATTTTTTGGAACCAGCATCTGCTTTCCAGTCCTTTAACCACAAGGCTCTGCGCAAAACTACCGAATTGGCGGACGCCATTGAGGTGCGACTGGTAGATTCTAGGACCGCATTGATAGCGTAAGACGCAAACGCCGACATCTGCGTGGTAAGGTGCGCCACTTGCGGCACTGCTGGATGCATGATAGCATCCACTTTTGCTAAGCCAGCTGAAATAGCCTGGAGTGCCCATACGGCTGCGAATGCCGGAGCAAACGACGCGCCGATAGCTTCATAGACAGATTTTAACCAAAGGTCCATCTGTCTGTCATTGGCATCTTTAAGTGAAGCGCCATCCTCCACTGCAACTATGGATCTAGCTGCAAGTTTGGAAATCGGGGGGTCTACCTTTGGACACTGTGTCCAGCGCTTGACCACCTCAGGGGGGAAAGGGAAACGCGTATCTTTAGATCGTTTAGAGAAACGCCTTTCTGGGTGAGCGTCGTGCTTCTGGATTGATTCTCTGAAGTCAGAGTGATCTAACAAAGCACTCAATTTACGCTTGGGATAAAGGAAACGAAACTTCTCCTGCTCCGCCGCCGCCTCTTCTGCTGAAGGGGCTGGGGGAGAAATATCCAACAGCCTATTGATGGCTGAGATAAGGTCGTTTACCATGGCATCCCCATCCGGGGTATCCAGGTTGAGAGGGGTTCCAGGAGTGGATTCCTGATCACTCTCATCAGACACATCACAGGGAGACTGATTGCGCTGAGACCCTGAGCAGTGTGAAGACGTCGAGGGTCTTTCCCAGCGAGCTCGCTTAGGGTGGCTGGGGCCATCATCTGAGTCATAATCCTCGGCCTGTGAAGCCGGGGACCCCCCTGTGGGCTGGATACATTCCAAGTAAGGGGGACCTGAGGACAGAGGCCTCGCCGTGCCCAGAGACTGAGCCCCATGCATAGATTGCAAGGTTTCAAGGATTTTTGCCATAGACACAGACATATTATCTGCAAAAACTGCAAAGTCTGTCCCTGTCACCGGGGCGGAACTTACAAGCGTCTCAGCCTGGGTCGCTACCTCTCCTGACTCCGGCTGGCGAAGCAGCACCGGGTCGGAGCATTGCACACAATGGGGGTCATCGGAGCCTGCTGGTAGATTAGCCCCACATGCAGCACACGCAGTATACACAGCCCTTTTTGCCTTGGCCGCCTTGCGTTTTGAGGATGACATGTTGCTGCTTCCACAGAGCGATCTGGGATATGCAGCCAGAAGCGACCTCACAGTGCAAGAAATACAATATCTATATATCTGTACACAGTACACTGATACACAGTGAGGCACTAGAGGGACCAGCACAGAAAAATCGCTTACCGCCCGCTTAAAAAGCGGGTGTGTGGTCGCCAGATAGCCCCTAGTCCAGGTCTCCCAGAGCCTTGCGTCCTTCCTCCAGCCAGGCATGCATGTAATGGCTGCCGGCGTCTCGAGAGAGGAAGGGGGGCGGGCCCTGGGCGTTCCTGGCCAAGAGCGGGAAGCCTGCTTCCCTCTGTGCCAAGTGAGAGGGCTGGAGCATGTAAATCAGGCTCCAGCCCTCGTCGCTGCTAGCGAACAGCGTCTCTCCCCTACCCTGAATGACAGGGTGGGGGCGGGAACGAATCGGAGCTGCCGGCGTCCTAGGCCCAAAAAGCCGGGGACTAAATTTATAACCGCCGCCGCCGTAAAAGCGCGGACGGCGGATCCCCGGCGCACCACAAGTCACAGCAGCGCCGCCCGGTCCAGAGGGGGTCGGCGCTGCGTTCCCATACACAAAAAAGTCCCCCAGTAATCTGTAGGGACACCAACTCCACGTTGCGGTCCCCGGCGCACTACAACACCCAGCCAGCCCGGAGTGTGTCTGTGCCTGCCGGGGACACAGAGTACCTGTATGATGCAGGGCCTGTCCCTGATCGTACTCCTGCTCCGTCTCCATCAGGTTCTAATGGGTCTGTGGATGGAGCCCGGCGTCAGAGCTGAGAGGCCGGCAGGATCCCACTTCCACAGAGCCCTACCAGGGGATGTGGAAGGAAAACAGCATGTCAGGCTCCAGCCCTGTACCAGCAATAGGTACCTCAACCTTACAACACCATCCAGGGGTGAGAAGGGAGCATGCTGGGAACACTATATGTGTCCTCTTTTCTTCCATCCGAAACAGTCAGCAGCTACTGCTGACTAAAATCTGTGGAGCTATGCATGGAATGTCTGACCTCCTTCGCACACAAAGCTAAAACTGGAGAACCCGTGATACCACGGGGGGGGTATAGCCAGAGGGGGAGGGGCCTTGCACTTTTAATGTAGTGCTTTGTGTGGCCTCCAGAGGGCAGTAGCTATACCCCAATCGTCTGGGTCTCCCAATAGAGCGCTGAAGAAATAAACATATAATGTTACACTACTGCACAATGGGGCTAGCACCACAGGTGCTGCTTACCAGCCGCTTAAAGCGGTTGTGAGGCCACCAGAGTCCCTGCCTGGGTCTCCCAGATTTTGTCCCCCTCTGCAGCGTCCGAGGAGCTGACAGGAATGCGTCCTGAGGAGAGGAGGGAGCCGTGGGCGTGACCCAGAAAGAGCGGGAACTGGTGCCTGCACTGTGCACAGTGAGGGGAGTGGAGTATGCAAAGCATGCTCCAGCCCTCAGTGCTGCTCGTTCTGTGCAGCGTCCCGCCCTTCCCCTGCCTGTCAGGGCTGTGGGCGGGAGGAAAGGAAACTAGGCCGCAAAAAGTCGGGGACTCTAGTAATAAACTCGGCCGCCGTAAAAGCGCGGCCGGCGTGGAAGTCCCCGGCGCACTACAAGTCCCAGCCGCGCCGCAGTGTTCCATGGCAGCGGCGGTCAGTGCGGCAGTCCCTATACATAAACACACTCAGCAACGCTGAGTGTGTAATGGCACATATTAACCCGGTCCCCGGTGCACTAGCACACCCAGCAAAGCTGGAGTGTTGCTGTGCGCGGTCCCCACGGGGACACAGAGTACCTCCAAGTAGCAGGGCCATGTCCCTGAACGATACCCGGCTCCTATCCAGCAGGCTCCACAGGAGTTGTGGATGAAGCACGGTCTCAATGCCTGGAGACCGATAGGATCCCACTTCCACCAGAGCCCTGAGGGGGATGGGGAAGGAAAGCAGCATGTGGGCTCCAGCCTCCGTACCCGCAATGGATACCTCAACCTTACAACACCGCCGACAAGAGTGGGGTGAGAAGGGAGCATGCTGGGGGCCCTATATGGGCCCACTTTTCTTCCATCCGACATGGTCAGCAGCTGCTGCTGACCAATCTGTGGAGCTGTGCGTGCGTGTCTGACCTCCTTCGCACAAAGCAAAAAACTGAGGAGCCCGTGGGAGCACGGGGGGTGTATAGGCAGAAGGGGAGGGGCTTAACACTTTTGAGTGTAATACTTTGTGCGGCCTCCGGAGGCATAGCCTATACACCCAATTGTCTGGGTCTCCCAATAGAGCGACAAAGAAAAAAGTAGAAATTACAGGACGATCTAATTTGTATGACCTTCATAAGGACAATTCATAATGTGACTCTGTAGTGTGTATAGCCCCCTACATGGCTGTGTGCATTCTCAACAACATCTAGGCACATTACTGATGAGATGAAACATTGTGTCCTTCTGGAGGTCTCCTCCACGACCTGGATCAGGGGATCAGTAAGCTCATGGACAGTCTATAGCACTACTCAACAGCGTTGGGTGAAATGATACATTGTGTGCCAGAGGTTCTCAATTGGATTCTGGTTTGGGGAACATAAGGATCAGTCCATTGGTATCAATGGCTTGTTGTACAGGAGCTGCCTGTACACATTGGCCATGACCTGCAGTAGAAGAAACCCAGGGCCCACTGTACCAGTGTAAGGTCAACGGCTCTAACAGCAGCTATTCACTTGTAGTTTTGTGGGACCCCCCAAGGATATGCCTTCCCCAGCCCATCACTGACCCCCCCCACCACCTCCTGATTCTGCAGGAAGCCTAATGTTCACCCTGGCATCACCAAACTCTTTTACGACTGTCAAAACTGATATGTTCTCTTCACAGTAGGAATGAAGTTTAAATAGATCGCCAATAAGTCACAGGTGATATTATAAGAGCCTCTTGGTTTGTTTTCATTTTTTTTTTTTTATTTAAATAATGAAAATGTTGAAAACGGACGAGATTGGGATACCCCACAGCAACCAGCTAATTCTACACAGACATTGATTTCTAGATAGAATATTAATAAATATAGGTATGACACCTTCATAGAAATAATATTAAATAAATAATAAATTAATAGAAATAATAAAGAATTAATTAATAGAAATGGATAGAAAAACGTCACATTTTTATTAGCACAAATTGTAGGCTTTTGACAAACAGCACTGACAATAATCACAGATAATGACAGTGGTTACAGTATAACATTACAAAAGAATCTAACAGTCCTTCATGAAAAAGTCTCAGTCAAAATGTCCTTTATAAAGTTGTGCAGGTTGAGCAAATTCAGCTCAGGGTTCTTCCATCGCCTTGTGCAAGTCCATAACGAAAGTCGACTCCAGTAGTATATTAGAACGATCCTTTTAGTCTACGGCGGAAAACAGGCAACGCTCTTGGTCGGCAAGTGGGCAATCCGAAGCCGCGGTGAGGAGACGTGAAGAAGAGGAATCCTGGAAAGGGTGGAATCCAGAGTCTTGATGAAGATGGAGGATACGATCGCCGCCGAGAATAATGTTACCAAAGCGCTGAGACAAATTTGATGCAGTGAAAGTCTGTGAAAGAATAGAAACTTTATTAAATTTCAGAGCATACTAGAAAACAGACAGTCGAAAAATTACTAAAAAGGGAAAATCCTTCTAATCTATAGTCCCCCTGAGCTCCATCCCTGCTCCCGACATTATCCGGTCATAGACCTGTGAGGAGATGAAGCATCGGACAGTGTCCGTCGTCACCACAACACCATCTTATGTCACTAGTGTCCAAGTCAAAATCTTTTCACAGTCCTGTAGAAACATATACCCTAAAGTGGTGTTTCCAAGATTCTACATGAGAATTTCCTTAACTCTAATGATAAAAAAACAGCAGTAAAAGATGACAACCCTCCCCACCATCAAGAACATATACAATTACCACAATCTAAAACAAGTATATATTCACCACAGTAAGAAGGCTCCGTTACACTTTTGGTGTAATACTTTGTGTGGCCTCCGGAGGCATAGCTATACACCCAATGGTCTGGGTCTCCCAATGGAGCGACAGAGAAATATACAATTACCACAATCTAAAACAAGTATATATTCACCACAGTAAGAAGGCTCCTAGCAATCATCAGTCCCATCATTCAGGGGTCTTCATACTTGTACTGCTGAGATTAATAAGAAAAAAAAATCGCCCCCAGACCCTCTCTACGTAAACACATGGTTACTGAATAATAACAGCCTACTTGCATTGTCTAGGTGTAATTATTCCTCAGCTACTTTCTTCTTCTGAAACTGATCTGAAAAATACAAAAAGAAAATCTTCCCCCCGCACTCCCCTCATCCAAAATCAAACCTACCAACTCCCATTGTCTCAAAATCACAAATCTGTAACTAACCAACATAGAACATTCTCAGTCGTCAGAAATCCGTCATCCAGGTCATCATTTTCACATCAATATTCTTTTCTCTTTAGTATAAGATCAATAAAGTGAAATAAGATGGTGGTCTCACGTTTCTGGTTGAGGGCCCTGTGCCAAATTCGGAGATCTTCATGGACTCTGATGATAAAAACCAGTAAAGCAATCCACCCCCCCCCACCCTAAATACCTTTCACAACAATACAAAATGGTAAACAATTCATAGCCATAATTTGTATAAATTTACCACAGTAAGGAGGTCACTAGTAATCGTACAGCCATCATACAGGGGTCTTCACTACTGAGATAAACAGGGAAGACCATCGCCCCCAAACACAACCAAAACGTCTCACAATTTGGACACACTCAGTTTACTTGCATCTTGTGGGGGTCATTATTTCTCATTCACTTTATTCTACCCGAGATCCAAGAATACCAAACGGATCTGAAAAAGACCAAAGAACAAATCCTTCCCTGCACTCTACTACAACGATGAGTTAACTGTAATCCACATAAGATAATTACCCCAAACCTTCCTTAAAATGAAATGCTCATTTGAAACCACTGTTGCTTTACAATGATCCTGTACTTCTATATATTAGGGGCTTCATTCTTCAACTACTTTGTTCTACTGGAAACAGATCTAAAAAATAGTAAGTGAGAAAACCCTTCCCTGCACTCACCTCCTCCTCTGCTCCTGACATTATCCGGTCATAGATCTGTAATTAATTATAGCATTGGAAAATCTCCATCGCTGCCACAACTCAACTTATCTCACTAATGTTTCCATTTCAACATATTTTCTCAATAGTATACAATCTACAAAGTATGATATACTGGTGGTCTCACGTTTCTAAATGGGAGATCTGTGCCAAATTCAGCGATCTGCGTAGACCCTTATGATAAAGAACAGTAAAGCAGCCCCCCACCTTCCCCACCCTAAATATCATCTTTTACAACAATACAAAATGGTAAACAGTTCCTGCCCATAATTTGTATATTTACCACAGTAAGGAGGTCACTAGTAATCTTCAGAGCCATCATACAGGGGTCTTTAAACTTGAACTGCACTACCAAGATAAAAAGTGAAGACAAACGCCCCCAAACACAACCAAGACTTCTCACAATTTGGACACAATGCTGCTTAAGATCCACGGGTCATTATTCTGCAAACAATATATTCTACTGGAGAGCCAAGGAGAACAAACGGATCTGAAAAATATCAAGAGAGAAAACCCTTCCCTTCACTCACCTCCTCCTCATCTTCTGCTCCTTCCCTTCTCCTCACACAGGAGCTGCTGAGAACCAGAAGACAATCGCCCCAAACCCACAAAGTCACATGTCACTTTGGAAACACTATTGCTTAAGAATGATTTTGTACTTGTATATCTCTGAGGCTGCATTCTGCATTTACTTTGTTCCACTGGAGCCACTAAACAGATCTGAAAAATATCAAGGTAGAAAACCCTTCGCTGCACTCACCTCCTCCTCATCCTCCTCTGCCCCCAGCATTATCCGCTCATAGATCTGTAAAGAATTCCAGAATTGGAAGAAAAATCTCCCCACACATCACAACCGCGACTTATGTCACTAATATTTTCATGTCAAGATCTTTTCTCTACTATAGGATTAATAAAGTACAAGATGGTGGTCTCATGAGCTTAGATTTCTGGATGGGGGTCCTTTGCTTTCTTTAGCTCTGAAGATAAAAAAATAGTGAAGAAAAACAGCACACCCCCTTCAAGAACAATCGTTTACATCAATATATACAGATAAACAACTCCAGTGTAATCTGGAGAAATATTTTAGATTTACCCCATAATCCGGTTCCCCGCAATCTTCACTGGTATCACACACAGGGCGATCGAAACACGAACATCACTGTTAGGATCAACAAGAAAACAAATCTCCCCAAGATACTAACTCCTCTACACAATTGTTCGCACCGCTGCTCGTGTGTGATGATTGTCTGCATATTTTGGTGGCCGTATTCTTCATACAATGTGTTTTACTGAAGGGCCACTGATAACAAATGGATCTGAAAAATATCAAGGTAGAAAACCCTTCCCTGCACTCACCTCCTCCTCCTCATCCTCCTCTGCTCCTGGCATTATCCGGTCATAGATCTGTAAAGATTTCCAGAATTGGAAAAATCTCACCACACATCACAACTGCAAGGTATGTCACTAATAATTGTCAAGATTTTTCCTCTATTGAATAAAGCATGAAAGATGGTGGTCTCACGTTTCTGGATGGGGGTCCTTTGCCTTCTTTAGCTCTGATGATAAAGAACAATTACGCAAAACAAGCCCCCCTCCTTTTCCCTTCAAGAACAATCATTTACAGCAATCTATACTGGTAAACATCACTGTAATCTGGACACATATTTTTGATTTACCCCATAAGCCGGTTCCCGCAATCTTCAGTGATATCACACAGGGCGATCAAAACACAAACTTCACTGTTGGAAGCAAAAACAAATCGCCCCAAACACTCTGTAACTGCCCTGAAGATTTGGACATGGTGTTGCTCAGGTTTGATTTCTGCTTATTGTGTGGCCAAATTCCTCATCCACTGTATTATACTGGAGAATCACTGATAGACGGATCTGAAAAACATCAAGGGAGAAAATCCTTCCCTGCACTCACCTCCTCCTAATAGTAAACGCCAATTCCCCCTTTCTTTGTCGCTCTATTGGGAGACCCAGACAATTGGGTGTATAGGCTATGCCTCCGGAGGCCGCACAAAGTACTACACTCAAAAGTGTTAAGCCCCTCCCCTTCTGCCTATACACCCCCCGTGCTCCCACGGGCTCCTCAGTTTTTTTGCTTTGTGCGAAGGAGGCAGACATGCACGCACAGCTCCACAGATTGGTCAGCAGCAGCTGCTGACTATGTCGGTTGGAAGAAAAGTGGGCCCATATAGGGCCCCCAGCATGCTCCCTTCTCACCCCACTCTTGTCGGCGGTGTTGTTAAGGTTGAGGTATCCATTGCGGGTACGGAGGCTGGAGCCCACATGCTGCTTTCCTTCCCCATCCCCCTCAGGGCTCTGGGTGAAGTGGGATCCTATCGGTCTCCAGGCACTGAGACCGTGCTTCATCCACAACTCCTGTGGAGACTGCTGGATAGGAGCCGGGTACCGTTCAGGGACATGGCCCTGCTACTTGAAGGTACTCTGTATCCCTGTGGGGACCGCGCACGGCAACACCTCAGCTTTGCTGGGTGTGCTAGTGCACCGGTGACCGCGGCGCTGACCGGGTTAAACTGTGCCATTACACACTCAGCGTCGCTGAGTGTGTTTATATGTAGGGGCTACCGCGCTAACCGCCGCTGCCATGGGAAACTGCGGCGCGGCTGGGACTTGTAGTTCGCCGGGGACTTCGGCGCCGGACACGCTTTTACTGCGGCCACACTTATACTCGAGTCCCCGGCTTTCTTGCGGCCTAGTTTCCTTTTCTCCCGCCCCCAGCCCTGACAGGCAGGGGAAGGGCGGGACGCTGAACGGAACGAGCAGCACTGAGGGCTGGAGTATGATTTGCATACTCCACCCCCCTCACTGTGCACAGTGTGAGCACCAGTTCCCGCACTTTCTCGGCCACGCCCACGGCTCCCTCCTCTCGTCAGGACGCCGCAGCCATTCCTGTCAGCTCCTCCGACGCTGCAGAGAGGGACAAACCCTGGGAGACCCAGACACGGTCTCTGGTGGCCTCACAACCGCTTTAGGCGGGTGGTAAGCAGCACCTGTGGTGCTAGCCCCATGGTGCTGTAGTGTATTGATACATTATTTGTTTATAGTATATACTTTACACTGTATGAGCACAGTTCATTCTGGCTATATACCCTATTGTGTTACTCAGGGAAAACAATAGCATGGCGCCCACAAAAGGCAGGGGTGCCAAAACACAGACTTATTATGCTGCCTGCGCCGCTTGTACGACCCAGCTGCCGGCAGGTTCCATTGACCCTCATTGTGTGCAATGTTCGACCCCTGTGACACTTCTTCAGCCAGAGCCTCTGCTAAGAGGGGCCCAGGGGGAGCCACCTGTTGACACTGTCCAGGTGACGGGGACGGAGTTTGCAAAACTCTCTGAGACTATGGCTAAGATACTAGAAGCCTTGCAGTCCAGGCCGGTATCTCAGCAAAAAGACTCTGTTGAATCATTGTTCCCTGGCCCCCCTCAGTTGGACCAACAATGTCCTCCCGGGGTATCTCATACATCCCAGGCTGAGGGTTCTGACTTAGACCCCAGCCCCAGACCGACTAAGCGGGCTCGCTTAGGCGGGCTTTGCACGTTGCAACATCGGTAACAATGTGTTACCGATGCTGCAGCGATAGTCCCGCCCCCGTCGCACGTTCGATATATAGTGAAAGCTGCCGTAGCGATTATTATCGCTACGGCAGCTTTACACGCACATACCTGCCGTGCGACGTCCCTCTGGCCGGCGACCCGCCTCCTTCCTTAGGGGGCGGGTCGTGCGGCGTCACAGTGACGTCACACGGCAGGCGGCCAATTGAAGTGGAGGGGCGGAGATGAGCAGGATGTAAACATCCCGCCCACCTCCGTCCTTCTCATTGCAGCCGGGAGGCAGGTAAGGTGAAGTTCCTCGCTCCTGCGGCTTCACACACAGCGATGTGTGCTGCCGCAGGAGCGAGGAACTACATCGTACCTGTCGCTCCCCCGGCATTATGGAAATGTCGGAGGCTGCAGCGATGATACGATGACGACGATTTTGCGCTCGTTCATCGTATCATCTAGGATTTACACACTACGACATCGCAAGTGACGCCGGATGTGCGTCACTTTCGATTTGACCCCACCGACATCGCACCTGCGATGTCGTAGTGTGCAAAGCCCGCCTTAGAATTTCCCTCGACATCATATTGTTCAGGGTCTCAGCGGGGGGAATCTCTGGTTGATGATGCGGAGACAGCTGATCAGGATTCTGATCCTGAGGGCGCTCTCAATCTTAATACTCCAGACGGGGACGCCATAGTGAACGATCTTATTGCGTCCATCAATCAAATGCTGGATATTTCTCCCTCAGCTCCTCCGGCGGAGGAGTCGGCTTCTCAGCAGGAGAAATTCCGTTTCAGGTTCCCCAAGCGTACACCGAGTATGTTTCTAGACCACTCTGATTTCAGAGAGGCAGTCCAGAATCACCATGCTTGTCCAGATAAGCGTTTTTCTAAGCGCCTTAAGGATACACGTTATCCTTTTCCCCCTGACGTGGTCAAAGGTTGGACTCAGTGTCCCAAAGTGGATCCTCCAATCTCCAGACTGGCAGCTAGATCCATACTTGCAGTGGAAGATGGGGCCTCGCTCAAAGATGCCACTGACAGGCACATGGAGCTCTGGTTGAAATCCATCTATGAAGCTATCGGCGCTTCTTTTGCCCCAGCATTTGCAGCCGTATGGGCGCTACAAGCTATCTCAGCAGGTCAAGCGCAAATTGAAGCAGCCACATGCACGGCCGCGCCACAAGTGGCATCCATTACCACCCAGACCTCGGCAATTGCGTCTTACGCTATTAATGCTGTCCTGGACTCTGCGAGCCGTACGGCGGTTGCGGCCGCCAATTCGGTGGTACTCCGCAGGGCCTTGTGGCTACGGGAATGGAAGGCAGATTCTGCTTCCAAAAAGCGCTTAACCAGTTTGCCAATTTCTGGCGACAGGCTGTTTGGCGAGCGTCTGGATGAAATCATCAAACAATCCAAGGGAAAGGATACATCCTTACCCCAGCCCAAACAGACCATACCCCAACAGAGGAGAGGGCAGTCGAGGTTTCGGTCCTTTCGGGGCGCGGGCAGGTCCCAATTCTCCTCGTCCAAAAGGTCTCAGAAAGAACAAAGGAACTCTGATGCATGGCGGTCTAAGTCACGTCCTAAAAAGACCACCGGAGGCGCCGCTAACAAAGCGGCTTCCTCATGACTTTCGACCTCCTCTAGTAGCATCCTCGGTCGGTGGCAGGCTCTCCCGCTTTTGCAACACCTGGCTGCCACAAATAAAAGACCGCTGGGTGAGAGACATTCTGTCTCACGGTTACAAGATAGAGTTCACCTCTCGTCCCCCGACTCGATTCTTCAGGTCATCCCCGCCTCCCGAGCGAGCCGAGGCTCTTCTGCAGGCGCTGCGCACTCTGAAGGCAGAAGGAGTGGTGATCCCTGTTCCTCTTCAGCAACAGAGCCACGGTTTTTACTCCAACTTGTTTGTGGTGCCAAAGAAGGACGGGTCTTTCCGTCCTGTCCTGGACCTGAAACTGCTCAACAAACACGTAAAAACCAGACGGTTCAGGATGGAATCCCTCCGCTCCGTCATCGCCTCAATGTCCCAAGGAGATTTCCTTGCATCGATCGATATCAAAGATGCTTATCTCCACGTACCGATTGCTCCAGAGCACCAGCGCTTCTTGCGCTTCGCCATAGGAAACGAACACCTGCAATTCGTGGCACTGCCGTTCGGCCTGGCAACAGCCCCACGGGTTTTTACCAAGGTTATGGCTACTGTAGTAGCGCTCCTACACTCGCAGGGTCACTCGGTGATCCCGTACTTGGACGATCTGCTGATCAAGGCACCCTCTCAAGAGGCATGCCAACGCAGCCTCGACGCTACCCTGGAGACTCTCCAGGGTTTCGGGTGGATCATCAATTTTCCAAAGTCAAATCTGACACCGGCCCAATCGCTGACATATCTTGGCATGGAGTTTCATACCCTCTCAGCGATAGTGAAGCTTCCGCTGATCAAGCAGCAGTCACTACAGAAAGGGGTACAATCTCTCCTTCAAGGCCAGTCACACCCCTTGAGGCACCTCATGCACTTCCTGGGGAAGATGGTGGCAGCAATGGAGGCAGTCCCTTTCGCGCAGTTTCACCTGCGTCCCCTTCAATGGGACATCCTACGCAAATGGGACAGGAAGCCGACGTCCCTCGACAGGACCGTCTCCCTCTCCCCCTTTCCTCCATCACTGATCCTGGCATTATCCGGTCATAGATCTGTAATGAACTCTTACATAAGAAAATCTTCATCATCCCCTAATTACAACTTATGCCAATTACATATTCATATAAGAGATCCTCTCTTCGTATTATAAGAGCGATGAATTATAATAATATGGGGGTCTCACATTTCTGGTTGGGGTCTCTTAGCCTTCCTCAAGCTCTGATGATAAAAAAAACAAGAAACAAAACAGCCCCCCACCCCTTCAAGGAAAATAACTTACAACAATACAACATTATATACTGGGAAACTACTCCAGTGATGATAAAGAACAGGAAAACAAAACTCCCCCCCCCTCAAGAAAAACACTTTCCAGCAATATACAGCATCTATAGCACAATATATATTTGTATATTCACCACAGTAATCAGGATGTAGCAATCTTCAGTGATATCATACAGGGGTCCTCACACAGGACTGCCCCGATACCCACTGGAACTCATCTCACAATGTGGACACACAGTCGCCTACTTGCACTGAAGGGCTGTATTCCTCAACCACATGCATTTATTGGAGGGTCACTAATCTGAAAAACATCAAGAGAAAACCCTTCCTTGTACTCACCTTCTCCGTTCCTTCCCTTCTCCTCACACAGGAGCTGCTGAGATACATAAGACAATCGCCCCAATCCCACAAAGTCACATGTCACTTTGGAAACACTATTGCTTAAGAATGAGTTTGTACTTGTATATCTCTGCACTTACCTCCTCTTCTGCTCCTTCCCTTCTCCTCACACAGGAGGTGCTGAGAACCAGAAGAAAATCGACCCAAACCCACAAAGTCTCATGTCACTTTAGAAACACTATTGCTTAAGAATGATTTTGCACTTGTATATCTCTGGGGCTTCATTCTTCATCTACTTTGTTGGCACTGGAGCCACTTAATAAACAGATCTGAAAAATATCAAGGTAGAAAACCCTTCCCTGCACTCACCTCCTCCTCATCCTCCTCTGCCCCCGGCATTATCCGCTCATAGATCTGTAAAGGACTCCTCAATTGGAAATATCTCCCCTCACATCACAACTGCAACTTATATCACTAATATTTTCATGTCAAGATGGGGGTTTAATAAAGTACAAGAAGGTGGTCTCACGTTTCTGGCTGGGGGTCCCATTTGCTTCTTTAGCTCTGATGATAAAGAACAGTGAAGCAAAACAGACCCCCCTTCAAGAACAATCCTGTACAGCAATACATACAGCAAACAACTCCAGTGTAATATGGACGAATAGGGCTATGTGCACACAGTGCGTTTTTCGCGGCGTTTTTCGGGTGCGTTTTTGGCCTCAAAACTGCAGGACTTTGCTTCCCCAGCAAAGTCTATGAGTTTTCATTTTTGCTGTCCGCACAGATCTGTTTTTTTTACCTGCGTTTTTGAGTTAAAAAAAAAAAATGGACATGTCAGTTCTTTCCTGCGTTTTTCTGCGTTTTCCCCCCATGCAATACATTGGAAAAACGCAGCAAAACGCAGAGATCAAAAACACAGCAAAACGCAGCCAAAAACGCACCAAATCGCGGCAAAAACGCATGCGGTTTTTTTTCGACGCAGGTGCGTTTTTAGCGGCCAAAAACGCACAAAAACGCAGCGTCAAAAAGACGCAGTGTGCGAACCTAGCCTAGTTCAGATTTACCCCATAAGCCGGTTCCCAGCGATCTTCAGTGATATCACACAGGGGTCCTCACACAGGAGCTGCTGAGATCCAGAACAAAACAATCGCCCAAAACCCAGTCAAAGTCAAATAATTATTTGGAAACAGGACTGATTAAGAATCGTGCACTTGTATATCTCTGGGGCTTAAGTCTTCATCTACTTTGTTACACTGGAGTCACCGATAAACAGATCTAAAAAAATAGTAAGCGAGAAAACCCTTCCCTGCACTCACCTCCTCCTCCTCTGCTCCTCACACAGGAGCTGCTGAGAACCAGAAGACAATTGCCCCAAACCCACAAAGTCACATATCACTTTGGAAACACTATTACTTAAGAATGATTTCATACTTGTATATCTCTGGGGCTGCATTCTGCATTTACTTTTTCCACTGGAGCCACTTAACAGATCTGAAAAATATCAAGGTAGAAAACCCTTCCCTGCACTCACCTCCTCCTCCTCATCCTCTTCTGCTCCCGGCATTATCCGCTCATAGATCTGTAAAGAATTCCCTCTCACATCACAACCGCGACTTATGTCACTAATATTTTTTGTCGAGATTTTTCTCTATATTACAGATTGAATAAAGCATGAAAGATGGTGGTCTCACGTTTTTGGATGGGGTCCTTTGCCTTCTTTAGCTCTGATGATAAAGAACAGTTAAGCAAAACAACACCCCCCCCCCCGCCTTTCCCCTTCAAGAACAATTTACAGCAATCTATACTGGTAAACATCACTGTAATCTGGACATATACTTTAGATTTACCCCATAAGCCGGTTCCCGCAATCTTCACTGGTATCACACAGGGAGATCGAAACACGAACTTCACTGTTGGAAGCAAAAACAAAACAACCGCCCCAAAACTCCTGTAAAGAGATGGACGCACTGCCACTCATGTTAGATACCTCCTCATTGTGGGGCCGTATTCCTCATCCACTGTATTATACTGGAGGATCACTGATAGACAGATCTGAAAAACATCAAGGGAGAAAATCCTTCCCTGCACTCACCTCCTCCTAATAGTAAACGGCAATTCTCCCTCTTTCTCCATCACTGATCCTGGCATTATCCGGTCATAGATCTGTAATGAACTCTTACATAAGAAAATCTTCACCATCCCCTAATTACAACTTATGCCAATTACATATTCATATAAAAGATCCTCTCTTCGTATTATAAGCGCGATGAATTATAATAATATGGGGGTCTCACATTTCTGGTTGGGGTCTCTTTGCCTTCTCAAGCTCTGATGATAAAAAAACAAGAAACAAAACAGCCCCCCACCCCTTCAAGGGAAATAACTTACAACAATACAACATTATATACTGGGAAACTACTCCAGTGATGATAAAGAACAGGAAAACAAAACTCCCCCCACCTCAAGAAAAACACTTTCCAGCAATATACAGCATCTATAGCACAATATATATTTGTATATTCACCACAGTAATCAGGATGTAGCAATCTTCAGTGATATCATACAGGGGTCCTCACACACGACTGCCCCGATACCCACTGGAACTCATCTCACAATGTGGACACACAGTCGCCTACTTGCACTGAAGGGCTGTATTCCTCAACCACATGCATTTATTGGAGGGTCACTAATCTGAAAAACATCAAGAGTAAACCCTTCCCTTACCTCCTCCTCATCCTCCTCTGCTCCTTCCCTTCTCCTCACATAGGGGCTGCTGAGAACCAAAAGAAAGTCGCCCCAAACCCACAAAGTCACATATCACTTTAGAAACACTATTGCTTAAGAATGATTTTGCACTTGTATATCTCTGGGGCTGCATTCTGCATTTACTTTGTTCCACTGGGGCCACTTAACAAATGGATCTGAAAAATATCAAGAGAGAAAACCCTTCCCTGCACTCACCTCCTCCTCATCCTCCTCCTCTCCTGACATTATCCGGTCATAAATCTGTAATTATAGCATTGGAAAAAATCTCCATCGTTACCACAACTCCAACTTATCTCACTAATGTTTACATTTCAACATATTTTCTCAATAGTATCCAATCTACAAAGTATGATATAATGGTGGTCTCACGTTTCTAAATGGGAGTTCTGTGCCAAATTCAGCGATGTTCTTAGACCCTGATGATAAAGAACAGTAAAGCAGCCCCCACCTTCCCCACCCTAAATATCATGTTTTACAACAATACAAAATGGTAAACAGTTCCTGCCCATAATTTGTATATTTACCACAGTAAGGAGGTCACTAGTAATCTTCAGAGCCATCATACAGGGGTCTTTAAACTTGAACTGCACTACCGAGATAAAAAGTGAAGACAAACGCCCCCAAACACAGCCAAGACTTCTCACAATTTGGACACAATGCTGCTTAAGATCCACGGGTCATTATTCCTCAAACAATTTATTCTACTGGAGAGCCAAAGAGAACAAACGGATCTGAAAAAGACCAAAGGGAGAAAACCCTTCCCTGCACTCACCTCCTCCTCCTCCTTCCCTTCTCCTCACATAGGGGCTGCTGAGATACATAAGACAATCGCCCCAAACCCACAAAGTCACAGATCACTTTGGAAACACTATTACGTAAGAATGATTTTGTACTTGTATATCTCTGCATTCTGCATTTACTTTGTTCCACTGGGGCCACTAAACAAACGGATCTGAAAAATATCAAGCAAGAAAACCCTTCCCTGCACTCACCTCCTCCTCATCCTCCTCTGCTCCCGGCATTATCCGGTCATAGATCTGTAATTAATTCCTCAATTGGAAAAATCTCCCCACACATCACAACTGCAACTTATGTCACTAATGTTTTCATGTCAAGATCTTTTCTCTACTACAGGATTAATAAAGTATAAGATGGGGGTCTCACGTTTCAGGTCCCTTTGCCTTCTTTAGCTCTGATGATAAAGAACAGTGAAGCAAAAAACAGTACCCCTTCATGAACAATCAACTACAACAATATATACTGGCAAACAGCTCCATTGCTATCTGGACATATATTTTACATTTACCCCATAACCTGGTTTTCGTGATCTTCAGTGATATCACACAGGGCGATCGAAACACGAACCTCACTGTTGGGATCAACAAGAAAACAAATCTCCCCCCTATCACTGTAACTCCTCTAAACAATTGTTCACACCGCTGCTCGTGTTTGCTGATTATCTGCATATTTTGGGGGCCGTATTCCTCATCCACTGATTTACTGGAGGGTCACTGATAACAAATGGATCTGAAAAATATCAAGGAAGAGAAGTTGTTCCTGCACTCACCTCGTCTAAGTGGGAATCTACAGATCACTGATCCTGACACTTCATCTGCGGAGATCAACAGGACAATCGCCTTCAAAGCAACTCCGAGTCATCTGCCAATTCGGACACAATCGCTATAGTCTCATGTACTTGCTTTCTTAGGAGGCTGCATTTCTCAACCACTGAATTATACTGAAGCCACTGATCAAAACAACATCTGAAAAATACTATGAAGAAAAAACATTCCCAATAGTAATTTGTGATAATTCTCCTCGGTCCCGGTAAAGGTTTCCAACATCGGACAATCTCCTTTCATTATACGCCACAATTATTTTCCAATTTTAATTGTTATCTCCATAATATATAATCAATAAAGTATGATAAAATGGTGGTCTCACGTTTCTGGATGGGGGTTCTGTGCCAAATTCTGCGATCTTCATTGACTCTGATGATAAAGAACAATAAAGCAACCTACCTTCCCCACACTAAATATCAATGGTAAACAATTCCTGCCCATAATCTGTATATTTACCACAGTAAGGAGGTCACTAGTAATCTTCAGAGCCATCATACAGGGGTCATCACTACTGAGATAAAAAGGGAAGACCATCGCCCCCAAACACAACCAAAACTTCTCACAATAATGCTGCTTAAGTTCCACAGGTCATTATTCCTCAAACAATTTATTCTACTGGAGATCCATGGATAACAAACAGATCTGAAAAATATCAAGCAAGAAAACCCTTCCCTGCACTCACCTCCTCCTCCTCCTTCCCTTCTCCTCACACAGGAGCTGCTGAGAACCAGAAGAAAAATCGCCCCAAACCCACAAAGACACATATCACTTTGGAAACGTTGATCCTTATGAATCAAGTTCAATATCTTTCCTCTATACTATAGGATCAATAAGATGATGGTCTCAGTTTTCTGGATGAGGTTATAGGGTTAAATTAATTTGTCTTCTTTAGCTCTGAAAGATATCAAACGAGAAAACCCTTCCCTGCACTCACCTCCTCCTCCTCTGCTCCCGGCATTATCCGGTCATAGATCTGTAAAGAATTCCAGAATTGGAAAAATCTCCTCTCACATCAGAACTGCAACTTATGTCACTAATGTTTCCAGGTCAACATGATCTTTTCTCTACTACAGGATTAATAAAGTATAGGATGGGGGTCTCACGTTTTTGGTTGAGGGTCCCTTTGTCTTCTTTAGCACTGATGATAAAGAACAGTGAAGCAGAACAGTACCCCCCCCCCTTCATGAACAATCAACTGCAACAATATATACTGGCAAACAGTTCCAGTGCTACCTGGACATATATTTTAGATTTACCCCATAAGCCGGTTCCCCGCGATCTTCAGTGATATCACACAGGGCGATCGAAACACGAACCTCACTGTTGGGATCAACAATTAAACAAATCTTCCCCCTAACGCACTGTAACTCATCTAAACAATTGTTCACACCGCTGCTCATGTTTGCTGATTGTCTACATATTTTGGGGGCCGTATTCCTCATCCACTGATTTACTGGAGGGTCACTGATAACAAATGGATCTGAAAAATATCAAGGAAGAGAAGTTGTTCCTGCACTCACCTCGTCTAAGTGGGAAACTACAGATCACTGATCCTGACACTTCATCTGCGGAGATCAACAAGACAATCGCCTTCAAAGCAACTCCGAGTCATCTGCCAATTCGGACACAATCGCTATAGTCTCATCTACTTGCTTTCTTAGGAGGCTGCATTTCTCAACCACTGAATTATACTGAAGCCACTGATCAAAACAACATCTGAAAAATACTATGAAACCCCCCCCCCCCCCACCCCACATTCCAGAACCCCCCTCCCCCTCTCACCCCAATAGTAATCGGTGATAATTCTTCTCGGTCCCAGCATCACCCTGTCACAGATCTGTAAAGATTTCCAACATCGGACAATCTCCATTCATTATACGCCACAATTATTTTCCAATTTTAATTATGGTATTATCTCCATAATATATAATCAATAAAGTATGATAAAATGGTGGTCTCACGTTTCTGGATGGGGGTTCTGTGCCAATATCGGCGATCTTCATTGACTCTGATGATAAAGAACAATAAAGCAACCCCCACCCTAAGTATTATCTTTCACAACACAAAATGGTAAACAATTCCTGCCCATAATCTGTATATTTACCACAGTAAAGCTGGTGTCACACATAACGACGACGACAACGACGTCGCTGCTACGTCACCATTTTCTGTGACGTTGCAGCGACGTCCCGTCGCTGTCGCTGTGTGTGACATCCAGCAACGACCTGGCCCCTGCTGTGAGGTCGCCGGTCGTTGCTGAATGTCCAGCTTCATTTTTTGGTCGTCACTCTCCCGCTGTGACACACACATCGCTGTGTGTGACAGCGAGAGAGCGACGAAATGAAGCGATCAGGAGCCGGCACTGGCAGCTGCGGTAAGCTGTAACCAGCGTAAACATCGGGTAACCAAGGGAAGACCTTTCCCTGGTTACCCGATGTTTACGCTGGTTACCAGCCTCCGCTCTCGCTGCCAGTGCCGGCTCCTGCACTGTGACATGTGGCTGCAGTATGCATCGGGTAATTAACCCGATGTATACTGTAGCAAGGAGAGCAAGGAGCCAGCGCTAAGCAGTGCGCGCGGCTCCTTGCTCTCTGCACTGTGACATGTAGCTGCAGCACACATCGGGTTAATTAACCCGATGTGTGCTGCAAGAGAGCAAGGAGCCAGCGCTAAGCGCGGCTCCCTGCTCTCTGAACTGTGACATGTAGCTGCAGCACACATCGGGTTAATTAACCCGATGTGTGCTGCAGGAGAGCAAGGAGCCAGCGCTAAGCGCGGCTCCCTGCTCTCTGAACATGTAGCACAGCGACCTTATGATCGCTGCTTCTGCTGTGTTTGACAGCTAAGCAGCGATCATAACAGCGACTTACAAGGTCGCTGTTACGTCACCGAAAATGGTGACGTAACAGCGACGTCGTTGTCGCTGTCGTTTAGTGTGAAACCAGCTTAAGGAGGTCACTAGTAATCTTCAGAGCCATCATACAGGGGTCATCACTACTGAGATAAAAATGGAAGACCATCGCTCCCAAACACAACCAAAACGTCTCACAATTTGGACACACTCATAAGTCTCATAGTTTACTTGCATCTTGTGGGGGTCATTATTTCTCAACCACTTTATTCTACCCAAGATCCAAGGATAATACCAAACGGATCTGAAAAAGACCAAAGAGAAAACCCTTCCCTGCACTCACCTCATCTTAGTAGTAAATTGCAATCCACATAAGAGAATCGCCCCAATCTTACTAAAAATCAAATGCCCATATGAAACCACTGTTGCTTTACAATGATCCTGTACTTCTATATATTAGGAGTTTCATTCTTCAACTACTTTGATCCACCTGAGTCACCGATAAATGGATCTAAAAAAAATAGTAAACAAGAAAACCCTTCCCTGCACTCACCTCCTCCTCATCCTCCTCTCCTGACATTATCCGGTCATAGATCTGTAATTAATTATAGCATTGGAAAAATCTCCATCGTTGCCACAACTCCAACTTATTGTCTCAATAGTATACAATCTACAAAGTATGATATACTGGTGGTCTCACGTTTCTAAATGGGAGTTCTCTGCCAAATTCAGCGATGTTCGCAGACCTGATGATAAAGAACAGTAAAGCAGACCCCCACCCCCACCCTAAAGATCATCTTTTACAACAATACAAAATAGTAAACAGTTCCTGCCCATAATTTGTATATTTACCACAGTAAGGAGGTCCCTAGTAATCTTCAGAGCCATGTCTTTAAACTTGAACTGCACTACCGAGATAAAAAGTGAAGACAAACGCCCCCAAACACAGCCAAGACTTCTCACAATTTGGACACAATGCTGCTTAAGTTCCACAGGTCATTATTCATCAAACAATATATTCTACTGGAGAGCCAAAGAGAACAAACGTATCTGAAAAATATCAAAGGGAGAAAACCCTTCCCTGCACTCACCTCCTCTTCCGTCCCTTCTCCTCACACAGGGGCTGCACTTCTGAGATACATAAGACAATTGCCCCAAACCCACAAAGTCACATGTCACTTTGGAAACACTATTGCTTAAGAATGATTTTGTACTTGTATATCTCTGGGGCTGCATTCTGCATTTACTTTGTTCCACTGGAGCCACTAAACAAACGGATCTGAAAAATATCAAGTGAGAAAACCCTTCCCTGCACTCACCTCCTCCTCCTCTGCTCCCGGCATTATCCGGTCATAGATCTATAAAGAATTCCAGAATTGGAAAAATCTCCTCTCACATCACAACTGCAACTTATGTCATTGTATTTTTATCAAGATCTTTTCTCTTTGTTAAAAGGTAAATAAAGCATTACAAGATGGTGGTCTCACGTTTCTGGATGGTGGTCCTGTTGTCGTCTTTAGCTCTGATGACAAAGAACAATGAAACAAAACATCCCCCCTCTTCCCCCTCAATCACAAATCATTTACAGCAATAATATACTGCAAACAACTCCAGTGTAATATGGACATATATTTCAGATTTACCCCATAAGCCGGTTCCCAGCGATCTTCAGTGATATCACACAGGGGTCCTCACACAGGAGCTGCTGAGATCCAGAACAAAACAATCGTCCAAAACCCACTCAAAGTCAAATGATAATTGGAAACACTTGCTTAAAAATTGTGCACTTGTATCTTTGGGGCTTCACGATTCAGCTACTTGGTTCCACTGGAGCCACTTAACAAATGGATCTGAAAAATATCAAAGCAAGAAAACCCTTCCCTGCACTCACCTCCTCCTCATCCTCCTCTGCCCCCGGCATTATCCGGTCATAGATCTATAAAGAATTCCAGAATTGGAAAAATCCCCTCTCACATCACAACCGCAACTTATGTCACTAATGTTTTCACGTCAAGATTTCACTATAGATTACTGGATCAAAAAAGTATAAAAATGTGGTCTCACGTTTCTGGATGGGGGTCCCTTTCCCATCTTTAGCTCTGAAGATAAAAAACAGTGAAGAAAAACAGCCCCCCTCGTCTTCCCCCTCAATAACAATCATTTACAGCAATATATACTGGCAAGCAACTACAGTGTAATCTGGACATACATTTTTGATATACCTTATAAGCTGGTTTCTGCAGTCTTCAGTGATATCACACAGGGCGATCAAAACACAAACTTCACTGTTGGGATCAACAAGAAAACAAATCTTCCCCCAATGAATCCAATCCCTCTAAATAATTGGACGCACCGCTGTTCATGTTTGATGATTAGCTGCATATTTTAGGGGCCGTATTCCTCATCCACTTTGTTTTACTGATGGGTCACTGATAACAAATGGATCTGAAAAATATCAAAGCAAGAAAACCCTTCCCTGCACTCACCTCCTCCTCATCCTCCTCTGCTCCCGGCATTATCCGGTCATAGATCTGTAAACAAATCCAAAATTGGACAATCTCCACCATCACAACTGCAACTTATGTCACTAATATCTTCACGTCAAGCTTTTCTCTACTACAGGATCAATAAAGTATAGGATGGTGGTCTCACGTTTCTGGATGAGGGTCCTTTGCCTTCTTTCGCTCTGATGATAAGAAGGGAATTTTGTTTACTTACCGTAAATTCCTTTTCTTCTAGCTCCAATTGGGAGACCCAGACAATTGGGTGTATAGCTATTGCCTCTGGAGGCCACACAAAGTATTACACTTAAAAGTGTAAGGCCCCTCCCCTTCTGGCTATACACCCCCAGTGGGATCACTGGCTCACCAGTTTTAGTGCCAAAGCAAGAAGGAGGAAAGCCAATAACTGGTTTAAAGACCAATTCAATCCGAGGAAACATCGGAGAACTGAACCATACCACATGAACAACATGTGTACCCGAAAAAACAGAAAAACCCCGAAAAAACAGGGCGGGTGCTGGGTCTCCCAATTGGAGCTAGAAGAAAAGGAATTTACGGTAAGTAAACAAAATTCCCTTCTTCTTTGTCGCTCCATTGGGAGACCCAGACAATTGGGATGTCCAAAAGCAATCCCTGGGTGGGTAAAAGAATACCTCATGATAGGGCCGTCAAACGGCCCTCTCCTACAGGTGGCCAACCGCCGCCTGAATGACTTATCTACCTAGGCTGGCGTCTGCCGAAGCGTAGGTATGCATCTGATAATGCTTGGTAAAAGTAAGTAGACTCGACCAGGTGGGTGCCTGACACACCTGCTGAGCCGTAGCCTGGTGCCGTAATGCCCAGGATGCACCCACGGCTCTGGTAGAATGGGCCTTCGGCCTTGAGAGAACCAGAAGCCCAGTAGAACTGTAGGTTTCAAGAATTGGTTCCTCGAGCCCCCGAGCAAGGGTGGATCTGGAAGCTTGCGACTGTTTACGCCGACCAGCGACAAGGACAAAGAGTGCATCCGGGTGGCGCAGGAGCGCCATGCGGGAAGTAGAACCTGAGTGCTCTCACCAGAACCAACAGATGCAAATCTTTCTGAAATTGATGGACTGGACGAGGACACAAAGAAGGTGAGGTGATATCCTGATTGATATGAAAATGGGATACCACCTTAGGGAGAAATTCCGGAACCGGACGCAGAACTACCCTGTCCTGGTGAAGGACCAGGAAGGGAGTTTGTATGAGAGCGTTGCTAGCTCGGAAACTCTCCTAAGAGACGAGACCGTTACTAGAAGGCCACTTCCCGTGAAAAACGGGAAGGGAGACATCCTTCAAAGGCTCGAAAGGCGGCATCTGGAGAGCAATTAGAACCTTGTTCAGATCTCAGGGCTCTAACGGCCGCTTGTACGGAGTGCTGAGAAGACAAACTCCCCGTAGGAACGTGCGTACCTGAGGAAGTCGTCGTTTCTGAAAAAATACAGATAGCGCTGAGACTTGTCCCTAAAGGGAACTGAGCGACAACCCATTTTCCTACCTAGATTGCAGGAAGGAAGGAAACATAGACGATGCAACCGGCCAGGGAGAAACACCCTGCGCCGAGCACCGAGATAAGAACATCTTCCACGTCCTGTGGTCAATCTTGGCGGACGTTGGTATGCTAGCCTGTCTCATGGTGGCAACCACGTCCTGAGGTAATCCTGACGACAGTAGGTTCCAGGACTCAATGCCACACCATCCGGTTGAGGGCCGTGAATTCAAATGGAAGAATGGCCCTTGAGACAGCCAGTCTGATTGGTCTGGTAGTGCCCCCGGTTAGCCTACCGTGAGGCACCACAGAACCGAGTACCACAACATCCTCGGCCAATTTGTAGCGACGAGGATGGCGCGGCCGCAGTCGGTCTTGATCTAGCGCAGTACTCTGGGCAATAATGCCAGAGGTGGCACCTAAGGTAGCTGGAACTGCGACCAATGCTGAACTAAGGCGTTTGCCGCCAGAGCTCGATGATTGTGAAACCGTGCCATGAAGCTGGCACATTGTTGTTGTGCCGTGACGCCATTAGATCGACGTCCGGCCTCTGTCAGCGGCGCCAGATCTCCTGAAACCCGTCCGGGTGAGGAGACCATACTCTTTCGGCCACACCTCAGCGACTTAGGAAGTCAGCTTCCTAGTTTCCACACTTGGGATGTGAATTGTGGATATGGTGGATGCCGTGTCTTCCACCCACATCAGAACCTGCCGGACTTCCTGGAAGGCTTGCCGGTTGCGCGTTCTTCCTTGGTGGTTGATGTATGCCACCGCTGTGGAGCTGTCCGACTGAAGTCGGATATGCTTGCTTTCCAGCCGCTGTTGGAAGGATTGTAGGGCAAGATACACTGCTCTGTGTTCAAGAACATTGATCTGAAGAGTGGACTCTTGCTGAGTCCACGTACCCTGAGCGCTGTAGTGGAGAAAAACTGCTCCCCACCCTGATAGACTCGCCTCTGTCGTAACTATCGCCCAGGACGGGGATAGGAAGGACCTTCTTTTTGACCAAGAGGTGAGAAGAAGCCACCACCGAAGAGATTCCTTGGCCGCCTGAGAAAGAACGACGACTCTGTTGAGGAACGTCGACTCCTCGTCCCATTGGCGGAGAATGTCCCATTGTAGTGGACGCAGTAAAACTGCGCGAAAGGAACTGCCTCCATTGCTACCATCTTACGTAGGAAGTGCATGAGGCGTCTCAATGTGTGCGACTGGTTCTTAAAGAAGAGCTTGCAGCCCGTAGTGAATGCTGTTTGTCTAGCGGCAGCTTCACTATCGCTGAGAGAGTAAGAAACTCTATGCCTAGATATGTTATCGATAGGGTCGGGGTCGGATCTGACTTTAAAAAGTTGATGATCCACCCAAAACTCTAGAGAGTCTCCAGCGCAACGTTCGGGCAGTGTTGGCATGTTTCCTAAGAGAGTGCCTTGACAAGTAGATCGTCTAAATACGGGACCACAGAGTGACCCTGAGAGTGCAGGACTGTGACTACTGCTGCCCTGACCTTGGCGAAGACCAGTTGGACTGTCGCTAGCCGGACGGTAGAACTACGAACAGAGGGTGTTCGTCTCCTATAACGAAGCGTAGAAACGCTAGTGCTCTGGATCAATCGGCACGTGTGGATAAGCATCCTTGATGCCTAATGATGCTAGGAAATATCCTTGGGACCTTGAGGCGATGACATGGCGGAGGGATTCCATCCGGAACCGCCTGGTGTCCACGAGCTTGCTGAGCATTTTTAGATCCAGAACGGGACGGAACGGCCCGTTGTTATAGGTACCGCAAAGAATTTGGGGTAAAAACCGTGACCTTGTTCCTGAAGAGGAACGGGGGTCATCACTCTTTCTGCCTGTAGAGTGCACCCTGTTTGCAGAAGAGCAGCGGCCCGGCCGGGAGGTGGAGAAATTCTGAAGAATCGAGTTGGAGGACGAGAAGTGAGCTCTATCCTGTACCCGTGAGACAGAATGTCTCACACTCAATGGTCATTGACCTATGGCCGCTAAATATCGCCAAGGCGGGAGAGCCTGCTACCGACCGAGGCCGCAAGTCATGAGGAAGCCGCCTTGGAAGCGGGTTTTCAGACTGTCGCTTTTTTGGGCGAGACTGAGCCCGCTAAGAATCTTAGCTCCTCTGATCCTTTTGAGTCCACATTGGACGAGGAAAAATGGGACCTGCCCGAGCCTCGAAAAGGCCGAAAACCCCGACTGCCTCTTGCTCTGTTGGGGTTTGTTGTGTCCGGGCTGAGGAAAGGATGAATCCTTACCCCTGGACTGTTTGATGGTTACATCCAACGCTCACCAAACAGTCGGTCAGCAGAAAAAGGCAACTGGTTAGGCAACCTTTTTTGGAAGCAGACCAGGCTCTGCTTAAAAACACGGAGTAGCGGAGGCTACCGCCGCACGGTTCGCAGAGTCCAGGACAACCTGAATCGCGTAAGAAACAAATGCAGACATTTGAGAGGTTAAGGATGCCACCTGCGGCACAGATGTACGTGTAACCGTGTCAATCTGTGTAAGACAAGCTGAAATAGCTTGGAGTGCCCCAAGGGAGAGAATGTCGGAGCCAACGGTGCGCCGACAGCCTCATAGATGGCTTTCGACCAGAAATCCATCTGTCTGTCAGTGGTATCTTTGAGTTTGCAGTTCCATCTCCCACTGCAACTATGGATCTAGTTACAAGCCTGGAGATTGGAGGATGCCGCTCGGGACATTGGGTCCAGTCCTTGACCAAGTCAGGGGACAGGGATAACGTGTATCCTAAGCCGTTTGGAGAAGCGCATATCTGGATAAGCGTGGTGTTCCTGGACTGCCTCTCTGAAGGCAGAGTGGTCCAGAAAAATACGTGAAGCTGACTCCTCCACTGGAGGAGCTGTGAGAAATAACCCACATTCTATAGATGGACGCTATAAGATTATTTACTATGGCGTCACAATCAGGTGTATCCAGATTGAGAGCGGTCTCAGGATCAAAATCCTGAGCCGCTACTTCCGCCTCATTACACAGCGAGTCCTTCTGTTAGGACCCTGATGAAACCGAGGCCGCTCATAGCGAGCCCACTTAGGCTGTCTGGGACTGACGTCCGTGCAGAGCCGTGACTCTGGGATGCGTGTGACATTCCCGGAGCTGTTAGTTATTCACACTGAGGGGGGCCATGGATCAATGATTCAACAGTGCCCATATTGTGAGAGACATGTCCGGACTGCTAGGCTTCTAGTATCATAGCCATAGTCTCAGAAAAACTGTCAGTAAATACTGCAGACACCGTCCTCATCCCCTGGCCATTAGTGCATACAATGGGAGTCTATGTACCTGCCGGCCGTATAGCCGTACATGCTGTACCAGCTGTATAGAAAAACATGTGGTTCTGCACCTTTGTTTTACACAGAGAATATGCTGATAACTCCTCCGCATAATCCAGGAGGGTATATACAACGTGCGACCAAACAGTGCAATGTATATAGTACAAGCATATCTATAAGTGCACTTCTGCACTAGTGGGGTTAGCACCACAGGTGCTGCTTAACGCCTGTTACAGCGATTGTGTGACTATCAGAATGCCAGGGTCTTCCACACTTGTCTCTGTATCGTACAGAAACTGACACTAATGGCTGCCGGTGTCCTTGTAGAGAAGGAAGCCGTGGGCGTGCCTGAGAAAGTGCGGGAATCCGGATTCACAGTGCACACAGTGAGAGGGGTGGAGTATGCAAAACATACTCCAGCTCTCAGCTCTGCTCTATGCAGCGTCACGCCCCTACCCTGACTGTCAGGGCTGTGGGCGGTAACGAAGGGAGACTAGGCCCAGAAGCCGGGGACTCGAGTTAACAGCGCGGCCGCCGTAAAAGCGCGGGCCGCGCTGAAGTCCCCGGCGCACCACAAGTGCCAGCCGCGCCGCAGTTCCAGCGGCCGGCGCGACCGATTCATAGAAGTGGCCAGCGTCCCGCCCCTCTCCTGACTGGCAGGTCTGGGGGCGGGAACGAACGGAAGCAGGCCGCAAAAGCCGGGGACTCTAGTTATCAGCGCGGCCGCCGTAAAAGCGCGGGCCGCGCTGAAGTCCCCGGCGCACCCCAAGTGCCAGCCGCGCCGCTGCCAGCGGCCGGCGCGACCGATTCCTGGAAGTGGCCAGCGTCCCGCCCCTCTCCTGACTGGCAGGTCTGGGGGCGGGAACGAACGGAAGCAGGCCGCAAAAGCCGGGGACTCTATTATCAGCGCGGCCGCCGTAAAAGTGCAGGCCGCGCTGAAGTCCCCGGCGCACTACAAGTGCCAGCCGCGCCGCAGTCCCAGCGGCCGGCGCGACCAATTCCCATAAGTGAGCCTGCTTCAGCAAAGCTGAATGAGGCCATGGCACAGGCGCCGCAGCGCTGATGTCCCCTGGCGCACTACAACACCCAGCATGCTGCGGTGTGAGCGCCAAATGCACGGGGACACAGAGTACCTTGAGGAAGCAGGGCCATGTCCCTGATGTACTCCGCTCCATCCAGCATCTTCTCCAGGGGCTGTAGATGGAGCACGGTCTCAGTGCCTGGAGACCGGTAAATCCCACTTCACCCAGAGCCCTGTAAAAAGGGATGGGGAAGGAATCAGCATGTGGGCTCCTGCCGCCGTACCCGCAATGGGTACCTCAACCTTACAAACACCTCCGACATACAGTGGGGTGAGAAGGGAGCATGCTGGGGACACTATATGTGTCCTCTTTTCTTCCATCCGACATAGTCAGCAGCTGCTGCTGACTAAAAAGTGGAGCTATGCGTGGATGTGTTGCCTCCTTCGCACAAAGCACAAAACTGGTGAGCCAGTGATCCCACTGGGGGTGTATAGCCAGAAGGGGAGGGGCCTTACACTTTTAAGTGTAATACTTTGTGTGGCCTCCAGAGGCAATAGCTATACACCCAATTGTCTGGGTCTCCCAATGGAGCGACAAAGAAAGAACAGTAAAGCAGAACAAATTCCCCCTTCAATAGCAATCAGCTACAAGAACATATACTGGTAAACAACTCCAGTGTAATCTGGACAAATATTTTCGATTTACCCCATAAGCCGGTTCCCACAATCTTCTCTGGTATCACACAGGGGGATCGAAACACGAACTTCACTGTTGGGATCAACAAGAAAACAAAACAATCGCCCCCAAACACTCCAACTCCTCTAAAGATTTGGACATGCCGCTGCTCAAATTTCTGCTCATTGTAGGGGCATATTCCTCATCTACCGTGTTTTACTGGACGGTCACTGAAAAGTGGTTCTGAAAAACATCAAGAGAGAAAATCCTTCCCTGCACTCACCTCCTCCTAATAGTAAACGGCAATTCCCCCTTTTCTCCATCACTGATCTCGACATTATCCGGTCATAGATCTGTAATGAACTCTTACATAAGAAAATCTTCACCATCCCCTAATTACAACTTATGCCAATTACATATTCATATAAAAGATCCTCTCTTCATACTATAAGTGTCAAAGTATAATAAGATGGTGGTCTCACGATTCTGGATGGGGGTCTGGTTGCCTTTTTAAAATTCTGATGAGAAAGAACAAGAAACAAAACACTCTCCCACCTCAAGAAAAATACTTACAGCAAAATACAGCATCTATAAAATAATATAAATATATTGATATATATTTGTATATTCACCACAGTAATCAGGTTCTAGCAATCTTCAGTGATATCATACAGGGGTCCTCACACTTGGTTGTACTGATGAGATCAATAAGACCACTAATCTGAAAAACATCAAGAAAACCCTTCCCTGCACTCACCTCTGTGCCTTCCTTTCTCACACATGGTCTGCACTGCTGAGATACATAAGACAATGGCCCCAAACCCACAAAGAAACATATCCCTTTGGAAACACTATTACTTAAAAACGATTTTGTACTTGTAGATCTCTGGGGCTTCATTCTTCATCTACTTTTTTCCACTGGAGCCACTTAACAAATGGATCTGAAAAATATCAAGGGAGAAAACCCTTCCCTGCACTCACCTCCTCCTCATCCTCCTCTGCTCCTGGCATTATCCGCTCATAGACCTGTAAAGAATTTCAGCATCGGACAGTCTCCATCATCATTACAACTGCAACTTATGTCACTAATGTTTCCATGGCAAGAACTTCTCTACTGCAGGATTAATAAAGTACAAGAAGATGGGGGTCTCACGTTTTTGGATGGGGGTCCTTTGCCTTCTTTAGCTCTGATGATAAAGAACAGTGAAGCAAAACAGCCCCCCCACTTGAAGAACAATCATGTATAGTAATATATACAGAAAACAACTCCAGTGTAATATGGACAAATAGTTTAGATTTACCCCCATAAGCCGGTTCCCAGCGATCTTCAGTGATATCACACAGGGGTCCTCGCACGGGAGCTGCTGAGATCCATAACAAAACAATCGCCCAAAACCCACTCAAAGTCAAATGATTATTTGGAAACAGGACTGATTAAGAATTGTGTACTTTTATTTCTTTGGGGCTTCATTCTTCATCTCTTTGTTCCATTGGAGCCACTTAGATCTGAAAAATATCAAGTGAGAAAACCCTTCCCTGCACTCACCTCCTCCTCATCCTCCTCCTCTGCTCCCGGCATTATCCGCTCATAGATCTATAAAGAATTCCAGAATTGGAAAAATCTCTCCTCACATCACAACTGCAACTTATGTCATTATTTTTTGTCAAGACGTTTTCTCTTTGTTATAAGGTAAATAAAGCATTAGAAGATGGGGGTCTCACGTTTCTGGATGGTGGTCCTGTTGTCGTCCTTAGCTCTGATGACAAAGAACAGTGAAGCAAAACATCCCCCCTCTTCCCCCTCAAAACACAAATCATTTCCAGCAATAATATACAGAAAAACAACTCCAATATACTCTGAACAAATATTTTAAATTTACCCCATAAGCCGATTCCCGGCAATCTTAAGTGATATACACAGAACTGTCTAAACACAAACTTCACTGTTGGGAGGGGGGGGGGGAATCAAAAGAATCGCCCCAAAAACTCCAACTCCCCTAAAGATTTGGTCGCCACCACTGCTCATGTTTGATTTCTGCTTATTGTAGGGGCCGTATTCCTCATCCACTGTGTTTTACTGGAGGGTCACAACTGGATCTGAAAAACATCAAGGGAGAAAACCCTTTCCTGCACTCACCTCCTCTGCTCCTCCTCTGCTCCTCACACAGGAGCTGCTGAGAACCAGAAGACAATCGCCCCAAACCCACAAAGTCACGACACTTTGGAAACACTATTGCTTAAAAACGATTTTGTACTTGTATATCTCTGGGGCTTCATTCTTCAAATTTTTTTTCACTGGAGCCACTAACAAATGGATCTGAAAAATATCAAGAGAGAAAACCCTTCCCTGCACTCACCTCCTCCTCATCCTCCTCTGCTCCTGGCATTATCCGGTCCTAGATCTGTAAACAAATCCAAAATTGGACAATCTCCACCAACATCACATCTGCAACTTAGGTCACTAATATCTTCACGTCAAGCTTTTCCCTACTACAGGATCAATAAAGTCCAAGATTGTGATCTCACGTTTTTGGATGGGGGTTCTTTGCCTTCTTTAGCTCTGATGATAAAGAACAGTGAAGCAAAATAGCCCCTCCCTGTCATGGACAACCCTTTACAAGAGGTACTTACTGGCAGACAACTTCACTGCTAACATCAACATCGTAACAAATCTTCCCCCTAAGATACCAACTCCTCTAAATACTTGGATGCACCGCTGATTGTGTTCGATGATTGTCTACGTATTTTGGGGGCCGTATTCTTCATACATTGTGCTTTACTGGAGGATCACTGATAAGAAACGGATCTGAAAAATATCAAGCAAGAAAAACCTTCCCTGCACTCACCTCCTCCTCATCCTCCTCTGCTCCCGGCATTATCCGCTCATAGATCTGTAAAGAATTCCAGATTTGGACAATCTCCTCTCACATCTCAACTGCAGCTTATGTCACTAAGATTTTCATGTCTAGATCATTTCTCTACTGCAGGATTAATAAAAGTACAAGAAGTTGGTGGTCTCACATTTTTGGATGAGGGTCCCTTTGCTTTCTTTAGTTCTGATGACAAAGAACAGTTAAGCAAAACAGCCCCCCCACCCCACTTGAAGAACAGTCATTTACAGCAATAGATACAGCAAACAACTCCAGTGTAATATGGACAAATAGTTTATAGATTTACCCCATAAGCCGGTTCCCAGCGATCTTCAGTGATATCACACAGGGGTCCTCACACAGGAGCTGCTGAGATCCAGAACAAAACAATCGCCCAAAATCCACTCTAAATCAAATGATTATTTGGAAACACTATTGCTTACGAATCGTGTACTTGTATATCTTTGGGGATTCAGTCTTCATCTACTTTGTTGTACTGGAGCCACTTAAACTGATCTGCAAAATATCAAGGTAGAAAACTTTTCCCTGCACTCACCTCCTCCTCATCCTCCTCTGCTCTCGACATTAACCGGTCATAGATCTATAAAGAATTCCAGAATTGGAAAAATGTCCCCTCACATCACAACTGCAATTTTTTGTCAAGACGTTCTCTCTTTGTTACAAGGTAAATAAAGTATTACAAGATGGGGGTCTCACGCTTCTGGATGGTGGTCCTGTTGTTGTCTTTAGCTCTGATGACAAAGAACAGTGAAGCAAAACAGCCCCCCTCTTCCCCCTCAATCACAAATCATTTCCAGCAATAATATACATAAAAACAACTCCAATATATGCTGAACAAATTTTAGATTTACCCCGTAAGCCGATTCCCCGCAATCTTCAGTGATATCACACAGGACTGTTGAAACACAAACTTCACTGAAAATCTAAAGAATCGCTCCATCTCCCCTAAAGATTTGGACGCGGCGCTGCTCAGGTTTGATTTCTGCTTATTGTGGGACCGTATTCCTCATCCGCTGGTTTTTACTGGAGGGGGGAGATCACTGATAGATGGAGCTGAAAAATATCAACGGAGAAAATCTTTCCCTGCACTCACCTCCTCCGAATAGGAAATGACAATTCCCCTTTTCTCCATCACTGATCTCAGCATTATCCGGTCATAGATCTGTAATGAACTCTTATATAGGAAAATCTTAATCATCCCCTAATTACAAGTTATGCCAATTACATATTCATATAAGAGATCCTCTCTTCATACTGTAAGATCAATAATGTATAATAAGATGTTGGTCTGTGGATGGGGGTCCTGTTGTTTCCTTCTTTAATTCTGATGATAAAGAACAAAAAACAAAACATCCCCCCCCCTTCAAGAAAAATACCTTACAGCAAAATACAGCATTTAAAACATTACATTTTATTAGAACATAAAATCATATTACAACATATTTGAACATACAGTATTTATAGAACAATATGAATATATGTATATTTGTGTAAATACTTTACAGCAAAATACAGCATCTATAGAACAATATCAATATATATATTTTTATATTCACCACAGGTTCTAGCAATCTTCAGTGTCATTATACAGGAGTCCTCACACTTGGTTGCACTGATGAGATCAATAAGATCACTAATCTGAAAAACACCAAGAAAACCCTTCACTGCACTCACCTCCTCCTCCTCCTTCCCTTCTCCTCACAGGGGCTGCTGAGATACATAAGACAATCGCCTCAAACCCACAAATTCACACGTCACTTTAGAAACATTGCTTCTTACACCAATTAAGATCCCCCAATGAGGAGTCCGAGAAATACAGTTGCCTTCTGTAGCTCTGAAAAATAGCAAGCAGGAAAACCCTTCCCTGCCTTCACCTCCTCCTCATCCTCCTCTGCTCCCGGCATTATCCGGTCATGGATCTAAAGAATTCCAGAATGGGACAATCTCCTCTCACATCACAACTGCAACTTATGTCACTAATAAAAAAAATTATCAAGATCCTTTCTCTATTACAGGATTAAAAAAGTACAAAAAGATGCGGGTCTCATGTTTCTGGATGAGGGTCCTTTGCCTTCTTTAGCTCTGATGATAAAGAACAGTGAAGCAAAACAGCCCCCCCACTTGAAGAGCAATCATTTACAGGAATATATACTGGCAAACAACTCCAGAGTAATATGGACATATATTTTATAGTTACAATACAACAATATATATTTGTATATTCACCACCGTAATCAGGATGTAGCAATCTTCAGTGATATCATACAGGGGTCCTCACACACGACTGCCCCGATACCCACTGGAACTCATCTCACAATGTGGACACACAGTCGCCTACTTGCACTGAAGGGCTGTATTCCTCAACCACTTGCTTTTATTGGCGGGTCACTAATCTGAAAAAACACTAAGAAAATCCTTCCCTGCACTCACCTCCTCCTCCTCCTCCTCTCCTCACACAGGAGCTGCTGAGAACCAGAACAAAATCGCCTCAAATCCACAAAATCACGTCACTTTGGAAACACTATTGCTTAAGAATGATTTTGCACTTGTATATCTCTGGGGCTGCATTCTGCATTTACTTTGTGCCACTGGAGCCACTTAACAAGCGGATCTGAAAAATATCAAGCGAGAAAACCCTTCCCTGCACTCACCTCCTCCTCTGCTCTCGGCATTATCTGGTCATAGATCTGTCAACAAATCCAAAATTGGACGATCTCCAACACCACACCACAACTGCAACTTATGTCACTAATATTTTCATCTCAAATTCTTTTCTCTACTACAGGATCAATAAAGTACAAGATGGTGGTCTCACAGTTCTAGATGGGGGTCCCTTTGCCTTCTTAAGCTCTGATGATAAAGCACAGTGAAGCAAAACAACCCCCCTTTTCAAGAAAAATAATTTACAGCTATACTGACAAATATTGTAGATTTACCACGTAAGCCGGTTTCCCCGCTATCTCCAGTTATATCACAACACAAACTTCACTGATGGGAGCAAAAATAAAACAACCGCCCCAAAACTCCTCTAAAGGGTTGGACACACCGCCACTCATGTTAGATTTCTGCTCATTGTAGGGCCATATTCCTCATCCACTGTGTTTTACTGGAAGGTCACTGATAACAATTGGATCTGAAAAATATCAAGGGAGAAAACCCTTCCCTGCACTCACCTCCTTCTAGTCCCTCTCCTCCCTACATTATATGGTCATACGTCTGTAAATATATCCAGAATTAGACGATCTCCACCAACACCACAACTGCAGCTTAGGTCACTAATGTTTTCACGTCAAAACTTTCTCTACTAAGAGGATCAATAAAGTACAAGATGGTGGTCTCCCGTTTCTGGATTGAGGTCCTTTGCCTTCTTTACTTCTGATGATAATAAACAGAGAAGCGAAAAGAGAAAACCCTTCCCTGCACTCACCTCCTCCTCATCCTCCTCTGCTCCCGGCATTATCCAGTCATAGATCTGTAAAGAATTCCAGCATTGGACAGTCTCTGTAACTGCTACATCTATCACTAATATTTTCATGTCAAGATGCTTTCCCTACTACAGGATCAATAAAGTACAAGATGGGGGTCTCACGTTTCTGGATGAGGGTCCCTTCTTTAGCTCTGATGATAAAGAACAGTGAAGCAAAACAGCCCTCCTCGTCTTAAGAACAATCATTTATCAGAATATATACTGGCAAACAACTCCAGTGCAATCTGGACATATACTATAGATTTACCAAATAAGCTGGTCCCCGCAGTCTTCAGGGATATCACACAGGGGGATCCAAAAACGAACGACACTGTTGGGATCAACAGGAAAACAAATCTTCCCCGTAACACTGCAACTCGACTAAACAATTGGATGCACCGCTGCTCACGTGTGATTGTCTGCATATTTTGAGGGGCCGTATTCCTCATCCACTTTATTTTACTGAAGGATCACTGATACAAATGGATCTGAAAAATATCGAGAGAAAATCCTTCCCTGCACTCACCTCATCCTCCTCTGCTTCTCACACAGGAGCTGCTGAGAACCTTAAGATAATCGTCCCAAACCCACAAAGTCACATGTCACTTTGGAAACACTATTCCTTATGAATCAAGATCAAGATCTTTCCTTTATACTATAGATCAATAAGATATAAGATGATGGTCTCACTTTACTGGATGGGGCTGCAGCATTAAATTCAGTTGCCTTCTTTAGATCTGAAAAATATCAAGGTAGAAAACCCTTCCCTGCACTCACCTCCTCCTCATCCTCCTCTGCCCCCGGCATTATCCGCTCATAGATCTAAAGAATTCCAGAATTGGACAATCTCCTCTCACATCACAACAGCAACTTATGTCACTAATATTTTCATGTCTAGATCCTTTCTCTACTACAGGATTAATAAAGTACAAGAAGATGGGGGTCTCACGTTTCTGGATGAGGGTGCCTTTGCCTTCTTTAACTCTGATGATAAAGAACAGTGAAGCAAAACAGCCCCCCCCCCACTTGAAGAACAATCAATACAGCAATATATACTGGCAAACAACTCCAATGTAATATAGATAAATAGTTTAGATTTATTACATACGCCGGCTCCTCGCAATCTTCAGTGATATCACACAAGGGTCCTCACACAGGAGCTGCTGAGATTCATAACAAAACAATCGCCCTAAACCCAGTCAGGGTCAAATGATTATTTGGAAACAATCGTGTACTTGTATATCTTTGGGGCTTTATTCTTCATCTACTTTGTTCCATTGGAGCCACTTAAACTGATCTGAAAATATCAAAGCAAGAAAACCCTTCCCTGCACTCACCTCCTCCTCATCCTCCTCTGCTCCCGGCATTATCCGGTCATAGATCTATAAAGAATTCCAGAATTGGAAAAATCTCCTCTCACATCACAACTGCAACTTATGTCATTGTTTTTTGTCAAGATGTTCTCTCTTTGTTACAAGGTAAATAAAGCATTACAAGATGGGGGTCTCACGTTTCTGGATGGTGGTCCTGTTGTAGTCTTTAGCTCTGATGACAAAGAACAGTGAAGCAAAACAGCCCCCCTCTTCCCCCTCAAAACACAAATCATTTCCAGCAATAATATACAGAAAAACAACTCCAATAAACTCTGAACAAATATTTTAGATTTACCCCATAAGCCGGTTCCCAGCAATCTTCAGTGATATCACACAGGACTGTTAAAACACAAACTTCACTGAAAATCTAAAGAATCGCTCCATCTCCCCTAAAGATTTGGATGCGGCGCTGCTCAGGTTCGATTTCTGCTTATTGTGGGGCCGTATTCCTCATCCGCTGTGTTTTACTGGAGGGGGGAGATCACTGATAGATGGAGCTGAAAAATATCAACGGAGAAAATCCTTCCCTGCGCTCACCTCCTCCGAATAGGAAATGACAATTCCCCCTTTTCTCCATCACTGATCTCAGTCATAGATGTGTATTGAACTCTTATACAGGAAAATCTTCATCATCCCCTAATTACAACTTATGCCAATTACATATTCATATAAGAGATCCTCTCTTCATACTATAAGAGTGATAAAGTATAATAAGATGGTGGTCTCACGACTGTGGATGGGGGTCCTGTTGTTGCCTTCTCTAATTCTGATGAGAAAGAACAAAAAAACAAAAGCTCTCCCCTTCAAGAAAAATAAATACTTTACACCAAAATACAGCATCTATGGAACAATATGAATATATATATTCTTATATTCACCACAGGTTCTAGCAATCTTCAGTGTCATTACACAGGAGTCCTCACACTTGGTTGCACTGATGAGATCAATAAGATCACTAATCTGAAAAACACCAAGAAAACCCTTCCCTGCACTCACCTCCTCCTCCTCCTTCCCTTCTCCTCACACAGGAGCTGCTGAGAACCAGAAGAGAATCGCCCCAAACCCACAAAGTCACATGTCACTTTGAAACACTATTCCTTACACCAATTAAGATCAATATAAGAAAATAGTGGTCTTCCTTTTCTGGATGGGGCATTAAATTCAGTTGCCTTTTGTAGCTCTGAAAAATATCAAGCAAGAAAACCCTTCCCTGCACTCACCTCCTCCTCATCCTCCTCTGCTCCCGGCATTATCCGGTCATGGATCTAAAGACTTCCAGAATGGGAAAATCTCCTCTCACATCACTACTGCAGCTTATGACACTAATGTTTTTATATCAAGATCCTTTCTCTATTACAGGATTAAAAAAGGACAAGAAGATGGGGGTCTCATGTTTCTGGATGAGGGTCCTTTGCCTTCTTTAGCTCTGATGATAAAGAACAGTGAAGCAAAACAGCCCCCCCACTTGAAGAGCAATCATTTACAGGAATATATACTGGCAAACAACTCCAGAGTAATATGGACATATATTTTATAGTTACAATACAACAATATATATTTGTATATTCACCACCGTAATCAGGATGTAGCAATCTTCAGTGATATCATACAGGGGTCCTCACACAGGACTGCCCCGATACCCACTGGAACTCATCTCACAATGTGGACACACAGTCGCCTACTTGCACTGGGGGGTTTATTCCTCAACCACATGCATTTATTGGAGGGTCACTAATCTGTAAACACTAAGAAAACCCTTCCCTGCACTCACCTCCTCCTCCTCTCCTCACACAGGAGCTGCTGAGAACCAGAACAAAATCGCCTCAAATCCACAAACTCACGTCACTTTGGAAACACTATTGCTTAAGAACGATGCATTCTGCATTTACTTTGTTCCACTGGAGCCACTTAACAAGCGGATCTGAAAAATATCAAGCAAGAAAACCCTTCCCTGCACTCACCTCCTCCTCATCCTCCTCTCATATCAGGTCACAGATCTCTAAAGATTTCCAACATCGGACAGTCTTCATTGTCATTACAATCTCCAACATCAGCACCACTTAAAGTGCAATATGATGGTGGTCTCACGTTTTTGGATGGTGGTCCCATTGCCTTTAATTCTGATGATAAAGAACAGGAAAGCAAAACAACCGCCCTCTTTCTCCCATCAAGAAGGATACTTTACAGCATCTATAGAATATATATTTGTATATTCACCACAGTAATCAGGATGTAGCAATCTTCAGTGATATCATACAGGGGTCCTCACACAGGACTGCCCCGATACCCACTGAAACTCATCTCACAATGTGGACACACAGTCGCCTACTTACAGTGGGGGGGTTTATTCCTCAACTACTTGCCTTTATTAGAGGGTCACTAATCTGAAAACCATTAAGAGAAAACCCTTCCCTGCACTCACCTCCTCCTCATCCTCCTCTGCTCCTCACACAGGAGCTGCACTGCTGAGAACCAGAACAAAATCCCCTCAAATCCACAAAGTCACGTCACTTTGGAAACACTATGGCTTAAGAACGATGCATTCTGCATTTACTTTGTTCCACTGGAGCCACTTAACAAGCGGATCTGAAAAATATCAAGCGAGAAAACCCTTCCCTGCACTCACCTCCTCCTCTTTTCTCGGCATTATCTGGTCATAGATCTGTAAACAAATCCAAAATTGGACGATCTCCAACACCACAACTGCAACTTATGTCACTAATATTATCTAATATAATCTAATATAATCTAATAATATAATCCAGTAGACCACTGCACAACCAGCTCTGTCCTCACCTATTGTACGATCACCCATTCCCTGTAGACTGTGAGCCCTCGCGGGCAGAGTCCTCTCTCCTCCTGTACCAGTCTGTCTTGTACTGTTAATGATTGTTGTACGTATACCCTCTTTCACTTGTAAAGCGCCATGGAACAAATGGCGCTATAATAATAAATAATAATAATATTTTCATGTCAAATTCTTTTCTCTACTACAGGATCAATAAAGTACAAGATGGTGGTCTCACAGTTCTAGATGGGGGTCCCTTTGCCTTCTTAAACTCTGATGATAAAGCACAGTGAAGCAAAACAACCCCCCTTTTCAAGAAAAATAATTTACAGCTATACTGACAAATATTGTAGATTTACCACGTAAGCCGGTATCCCTGCTATCTCCAGTTATATCACAACACAAACTTCACTGATGGGAGCAAAAATAAAACAACCGCCCCAAAACTCCTCTAAAGGGTTGGACACACCGCCACTCATGTTAGATTTCTGCTCATTGTAGGGCCATATTCCTCATCCACTGTGTTTTACTGGAGGGTCACTGATAAATGGATCTGAAAAATATCAAGCAAGAAAACCCTTCCCTGCACTCACCTCCTCCTCCTCTGCTCCTTCCCTTCTCCTCACAAAGGAGCTGCACTGCTGAGAACCAGAAGAAAATCGCGCAAAACCCACAGTCAAATGTCACTTGGAAAAGACTGGTCCTTACGAATCAAGATCAAAGATCTTTCCTCTATCATCTAGTATCAATGAGATGATGGTCTCACTTTTCTGGATGGGGGCTACAGCATTAAATTCAGTTGCCTTCTTTAGCTCTGAAAGATATCAAGTGGGAAAACCCTTCCCTGCACTCACCTCTTCCTCATCCTCCTCTGCTCCCGGCATTATCCGGTCATAGATCTATAAAGAATTCCAGATTTGGAAAAATCTCCTCTCACATCACAACTGCAACTTATGTCACTAATGTTTTCATGTCAAGATTTTTTTTCTCTAGACTACAGGATCATGAAAGTACAAGATGGTGGTCTCACGTTTCTGGATGAGGGTCCTTTGCCTTCTTTACTTCTGAAGATAAAAAAAGTGAAGCAAAAATAGCCCCCCTCCTTCCACTTCCCCCTCAATAACAATCATTTACAGGAATATATACTGGCAAACAATTCCAGTGTAATTTGGACAAATATTTTATAGTTACCACATAAGCCGGTTCCCAGTGATCTTCAGTGATATCACACAGGACTAATTGACCATCACTGTTGGGATCAACAAAAAAACAAATCTTCCCCCCATCACTGTAACTCCTCTAAACAATTGGATGCACCATTGCTCATGCTTGATGATTGTTTGCATATTTTGGGGGCCGTATTCCTCATCCACTTTGTTTTTACTGACGGGTCACTGATAACAATTGGATCTGAAAAATATCAGTGGAGAAAACCCTTCCCTGCACTCACCTCCTCATCCTCCTCTGCTCCCTGCATTATACAGTCATACATCTGTAAATGTATCCAAAATCAGACGATCTCCACCAACACCACAACTGCAGCTTATGTCACTGTTTTCATGTCAAGACAGGATCAATAAGGTACAAGATGGGGGTCTCACATTTCTGAACGGAGGGAGGTCCTTTGCCTTCTTTACTTCTGATGATACAGAACAATGAAGCGAAACATTCCCCCCCTTCAAGACCAACCATTTGCCAGCAATATATACTGGTAAACAACTTCATTGCTGACATCAAGAAGAAAACAAATCTTCCCAAGATATTGAGTCATCTAAACAATTGGACGCACCGCTGCTCATGTTTGCGGATTGCATATTTTGGATGCCATATTTCTAGTCCTTATCCACTGTGGTTTTCTGGAGGGTCACTGATAATCAGATCTGAAAAATATCAAGCGAGAAAATCCTTCTTTGCACTCACCTAAATGGGAAACGGCAGAGATCACTGATCCTGACACTTCGTCTGCAGAGGTCAATAAGACAATTGCCTCCAAAGCAACTACGAGTCATTGACAATTTGAGCAAAAATCACTAGGGCCATTGATAAAAAAAAAAAAAAAATCTTGAAAAAGAAGGGAATTTTGTTACTTACCGTAAATTCCTTTTCTTCTAGCTCCAATTGGGAGACCCAGACGATTGGGTGTATAGCTACTGCCTCCGGAGGCCACACAAAGCATTACACTAAAAAGTGTAAGGCCCCTCCCCTTCTGGCTATACACCCCCCGTGGGATCACGGGCTGCTCAGTTTTAGTGCTAAAGCAAGAAGGAGGAAAGCCAATAACTGGTTTAAACAAATTCAATCCGAAGGAACCTCGGAGAACTGAAACCGTTCAACATGAACAACATGTATACCCGAAAAAACCAAAAATCCCGAAGGAAACAGGGCGGGTGCTGGGTCTCCCAATTGGAGCTAGAAGAAAAGGAATTTACGGTAAGTAACAAAATTCCCTTCTTCTAAGGCGCTCCATTGGGAGACCCAGACGATTGGGGCGTCCAAAAGCAGTCCCTGGGTGGGTAAATTAATACCTCAAGATACCGCTGCAAAACAGCCCTCCTCTACGAGGAGGCAACTGCCGCCTGCAGGACTCTTCTACCTAGGCTGGCGTCCGCCGCCGCGTAGGTATGCACCTGATAATGTTTGGTGAAAGTGTGCAGACTCGACCAGGTAGCTGCCTGGCACACCTGTTGAGCCGTAGCCTGGTGTCGTAACGCCCAGGACGCACCCACGGCTCTGGTAGAATGGGCCTTCAGCCCTGATGGAACCGGAAGCCCAGCAGAACGGTAGGCTTCAAGAATTGGTTCCTTGATCCATCGAGCCAGGGTGGATTTGGAAGCCTGCGACCCTTTGCGCTTTCTAGGGGCGGCCGGCGCGGCAGTCCCCAACACATAAAGTCCCTCAGAGAAGCTGCAGTGACTGTAACCCCAGCGCGCAGCGCTACTGTCCCCGGCGCACTAGCACACCCAGCAAGTCTGGAGTGTGCGCGGCCTGTCCATACGGGGACACAGAGTACCTGAATGTTGCAGGGCCTTGTCCCTGAACGGTACCCAGCTCCGTATCCAGCAGGTTCTATGGGTCTGTGGATGGAGCCCGGCCTCAGGGCTTGGGGGCCGGTAAGATCCCACTTCCTCAGAGCCCCTCAGGGGGATGGGGAAGGAAAGCAGCATGTGGGCTCCAGCCTCCGTACCCGCAATGGGTACCTCCATCTTAACAAACACCGCCAATAGGAATGGGGTGAGAAGGGAGCATGCTGGGGGCCCTATATGGGCCTTCTTTTCTTCCATCCGATATAGTCAGCAGCTACTGCTGACTAAAACAGTGGAGCTATGCGTGGATGTCTGACCTCCTTCGCACAAAGCTTGAAAACTGAGCAGCCCGTGATCCCACGGGGGGGTGTATAGCCAGAAGGGGAGGGGCCTTACACTTTTTAGTGTAATGCTTTGTGTGGCCTCCGGAGGCAGTAGCTATACACCCAATCGTCTGGGTCTCCCAATGGAGCGCCGAAGAAAACCCCAGATGTAAACATTCCCTGCACCTCCTCATCCCAATAGTAAACTGTGATAATTCTCCTCTGCCCCCGGCATTATCCGGTCATAGATCTGTAAACAATTCCAGAATTGGACAATCTCCTCTCACATCACAACTGCAACTTTTATCGGCATTACCACTAATGTTTTCATGTCAAGATCTTTTCTCAAGACTAGAGGATTAATGAAGAATAAGATGGTGGTCTCACTTCTGGATGGTGGTCCCTTTGCCTTCTTTAGCTCTGATGAAAACAAGAGTGAAGCAAAACAGACACCCCCCCCCCCAAGAAAAACACATTTTCAGATGAAGATCCCTTCTTCGTACTGTAAGATCAATTCATGGTGGTCTCGTGTTTCTGGATGGTGGTCCCTTGGCCTTCTTTAGCTCTGATGACAAAGAACAATGAAGCAAACTAGGCCGCCCCCTTCAAGAAAAATGTTTTCATATATAGATCCTTTCTTTGTATTGTAATAGTGATAATAGCAAAATATCTTGGGGGTCTCACGTTTCTGGATGGTGGTCCAATCGCCTTATTTTAACTGTGTTAAGAACAGGAAAGCATAACATAACCAACCCCTCGCCCCACCCCCAAAAAATACTTGAAAGCATCTATAGCTCAATGTGATACACTAACAGGTTCTAGCAATACGTGCCATCATACTGGAGTCTTCATACTTGCACTGCCCTTCGGAGCTCAATAAGACAATCGCCCCAAACCCACTGCAATTTTTCACAGTCGCGTACAGGGCAATTGTATTCCATAACCAATTTATTTTATTGTAGCGCCACTAACCTGAAAAATATAAAGCGAGAAACCGTTCCTGCACTCACCTCCTTCTCTGCTCTTCACACAGGAGCTGCATTGCCGAAAACCATAGGACATTTGCCCCAAACCCCCTAAAGTCACCTGCCACTTTGGAAACACGGCTGCTTACAAATCAAGGTCTTTCCTCTACACTATAGGATCAATAAGATATGGTCCCATGTTTCTGGATGGGGGTCCTTTGCCTTCTTTAGCTCTAAAGATTAAAAATGATAAAGCAAAACACCCCACCCCCCTTCAAGATCATTTATAATATATCCTGGCAATTGGACATACATTTTAGATTTGCTATAAGCAGATTCCTAGCAATCTTCACACAGGACTATTGAAACATAAACCTCCCTAGAGGGAATAAGAAGAAAGCAATCACCCCCAAACACACAAGTCCTCTAAAAAAAAAAATAAAAAATTGGACTTGCCACTGCTCAGGTTTGATTGTGTGCAAATTTTGTGGGCCGTATTCCTCATTTATTCTTTTACAGGAGGGTCAGTGATAAATGGATCTGAAAGATATCAAGGCAGGAGACCCTTCCATGCACTCACCTCATCTAAGGTGGGAAACCGCAGCGCACAGATCACTGATCCGGACACTTCATCTGCCCCGCTCAGATCATTACGAAGACAATTGCCTCCAAAGCAACTCCGAGCTACTTAACAAAATTCCTAGTTTCAGTTTACTTGCTGCATTTCTTAACCACTTTTTTCTACTGGAGTTGCTGATGGAAAAATCATCTGAAAAATACTAAGAAAAGAATATTCCCCGCACTCCCCTTATCCTAAACTTTCAGAATTCACCTCTACTCTCAGCGTGATCTGGTCAGAGATTTGTAGATTCCCAAAACAGGACAATCTCCATAGTTACCAAAGACCATCATCCATCACCATTTACATAATATTCTTTCCTGTATATTATAGATTCAGTTGAGTGTGGTCTCCCATTTCTAGATGGCGGTCAAGCAGAAAACTCCGTCGGCTTCTTTAACTCTGATGATAAAGAGGAGCAAAGCAAGACAAACCTCCCCCCTCCTATATCCAGGCATCTCTAGTGCAGTATGTGTATATATTTTTACATTCACCACATGAAGTACATTCCCAGCAATCTTCACGGAAATCATTCAGCACTGAAGAGACGAAAAAGGAGACAATCGCCCCAAACCCACTCAAAGTGAAATGACTAATTGGGATACAGATGCTCAAGAGTATCCTTGCCTTCCTCTCTTAATTCTTGTTTGTGGAGGTCCATCAGTAACAAATATGGATCTAAAAAATAGCAATAGAATAAATCCTTTGCTGCACTCACCTCGTCCTAACAGTAACTGCAACTCCCCTGTTCTCGTCATTTTCACATCATAGATCTGTAATGAATGCTTACATTGGAAAGTCTCTATCCTGACCATAATTCCAAATTAAGCAAATTGCATTTTCACGTGAACTTTTTCTCGTTCTGTAAGGTCAATTAAGTACAATAGGATGGTGGTCTCACATTTATAGACGGTGGTTCCATTGTCTCCAACGCTGATGATAAAGATCAGGAAAGCAAAACAAACCCCTCCTTCAAGATTAATCTTCTACAGCAATATACAGCATCTATAGAGTACAGTGGAACCTTGGATTAAGAGTAATTTGGTTTGAGAGTGTTTTGCAAGACAAGCAAAGCTTTTTACAAATTTGTAACTTGGTTTAAGAGCAATGCTTTGCAATAAGAGCAAATTGCTCACTCTGCACACCTCCAGTTCCGTCCTTTCACTATGCTTTGACCCACTCTGGAGGTAACTTTCTGTACATATGTACTATATACAGTATACCATTGTACAGTATATACTTATAGCATGTCCATTTGAATTTAGGGATACAGTATTGTACTTTCTTTCAGCTAACCAGTGCAGCACATTGCTTGTACTGTACCACTCACACACCAACAATTTATTGTAAGCTAAAATGCAGTTTAATTTCCTTTGTTTTTTACTGTACTGTATTTTGTATTAGTGTAGTGTAATAATTTTGTATGAATACACTGCATTATTTTGTATGACTGTAATAAGTTTGTATAAATACAGTAAATATTTTTGGGTTGTGGAACGCATTGTGTGTTTCTTTCAATTATTTCCTATGGGAAAATTTGCTTTGATATAAGAAGAGTAACTTGGTTTAAGAGCACGCTCCCGGAACCAATTATGCTCGGAATCCAAGGTTCCACTGTATCTGTATATTCACCACTGTAAGGAGGTTAATAGAATTCTTCAATGTCATCATACAGGGGGTCTTCATACTTGTACTGCACTGCCGAGATCAATGAGCCCCAAACCCACTGCAGCTTATGTGACAGTGGCACACAATCACATACGTGGGCCACTAATCTGAAAAATATCAATTGGCAAAATCCTTTCCTGCACTCACCTCATCATGCTCCATCCATGACAATGTGGACACCTTACATAAATTTGATATTGTGCTTGTATTTTGTGGGGGAGGAATTCGTCAACTACTGTGACCTAATGCAGATCCATGGATAAACTGATCTGAAAAATACAGAGAGGATAACACTTTCCCTGCACTCACCTTTTCCAAATTGTAAACTACAATTCACCTCCATTCCATCATCGCTCTTTATTCTGTCCAAGATCTGTACTTAATTCTGCTCTCTCAATCGTATCTGGATGAGCCTCCAGAGCTGAATTCAGTTTTCTTCTAACGCTGATGATAGAAGAACAGTAAAACCACCTCCCGCCCTTTAACCACTATTTTTTACATTATATACCAGTAAACATGTCCAGTTTGTATATTTACCACAAGCAGCTTACTATCAATCTTCAGTATACTGCCGAAATTAAATGAAAGCATCGCCCCATAACAACATCTGACTATTTGGCCCCACAATCGCGTACTTGCACATTGGGGGGGCTGCATTCGTCACTGTTCTAGCAGTGGGCCACTAATCTGAAAAAAAAATGCAAAGAGAAAAGACTTTCTTGGACTTGCCTCATCTTAATGGTAAAGTCCAATTCACTTTTTCCCCTCTTCACACTTTTAGTGCATCGCTCAGATTAAGACCATCGACCCCAAACCCATTTCTTCAAATTGAATGGCAAGTTGGAAACATCAACCTGTACGCGGTCATTCTTTAGAAACAGGAGAATGCACAAGTTTGGATTTGTAACGACGATTTTACAACTAGTCCAGATCATTTCACCATACTATAGGATCAACAAAGCAGGGCAAGAGCGTGATCACACCTTTTTAGACGTGGTCTCATATCAAATCGGGTGACCTTCTTTAACTGAAGAAAGAAAAAAAAAAAAAAAAAAAGTAAACCCACCCCAACCCCCATCGACGATTATTACAGTACATATCGGCAAATATCTATACTGTAATATATATTTGTATATTTACCACTAATCAGTTTCTCAGGAATCTGAAGGGGGTCTAAATGGGTCATCACACTTGTACTATTGAGATAAAGTTAAAGCAGTCGCCCCAAATCCACTCCGGGCCTTCTCACAATTTGGTCAACCTATTGTTTAAGTATGATCGTCTACTTGCATTTGTGGGGGCCACGTTTCCTTGATCACTTTATTCAATTGAACAGCCACCGATAACTGGTTAACGGCAGAGGGACGCTGCACCCCGACTGCTCTTGAAAACTGAAGTGCTGAGATTAATATTCACCCCAAATGGAGAACATAGATGATCTGCTTTTATTTTCAAAATCTAAGGGGAAAGCTATTCTTGCAGAGACTGACACACTAAATCAGCATGCCACTGGTAAAGAGACTTTAAGCTGCAATGCTCCTCTGGGGAAATATATTTCCCAGAGAAGCATTGCAGTATAAAGTCTCCTCACCACTGGCACCCTGGATTAGTGTGTCAGTCTCCCCAATAGCAGCTTCCCCTTAGACCCAATCAGATCTCATACTTTGCACTGACATGGGACAACCATCCCGAAACACTGTCTGCAAATTGAGGTTCTGATATGGCATAAATCCTAAGTCATATGACAAGGAGATTGCTGCTTCCAATAGGTGGCAATAGAATTGGCCTACTGCCTCACTGAAGAAACACAATTTGCATAATTTTATTTTCATAAGAATGTTGTTCCTAAATCAGTGTGTGTGTGGGGGGGGGGCGGGGGTTGTTTATTCTTAAGAACCACCGGTAAAACAGGTCTGAAAGATACCAAATATAAAAGCCTTTTTGGGCACTTACACCAATAGTTAATGGTATTCCCTTCTACTGCACTGCACTCAGCAGAATCCGGTCGTACATTTAAGAGTTTCAACAGTACAATTTGCAATTCAGGATCTTTTCCCCTTACTATAGGATATCCGAGTAACGCACGCTGGTGTTCTTATTGCTCTGGCGCTTATTGGTAGGACACTTGTACCCAGATCAGTTGCTTTCTTGCAGTCTGTTAATACAAAACAAAAAAACAAAGCCAAAAATTCCCCACCCGTCTCTTCCCACCAATACCAATATTTAACAATATCGCAAAAAGAATATATTTCTACCACTGTTCAATTAAACAAATAGAAGGCTACATACAGCAGCCTCCTTGGTATCTTCCTTTGGTATAAGGTGTCCTCTGCCCAAGACGTCACTGTGGCATTGGATACCAGCATACGCCAGTTTGTCAACTGCAATGTGTTTTTGTTTTTAGGTCAAAGTTTCTTGTCATAAGCACAAAGTTCACATTTCATTTTAGAAGACATTTCTAATCTTCCTTGTATACGGTCATACATTCTGCACTAAACCAAAATTATTCATTGCTCTTGAATAGTAATGTTTTTTCGCCAATAAGAAAGCCCATGTTGACTAAACACTTTTTAGAGAGCAGTTATAGACCAATAACTCCCAGAAACAGCAGCACACTTATCCATGTGCCATCTGTAGTATGGTAGCTTATTTTAATTAGGTTCCTACCTCTCCCAACCATTCATGTAGATGCACATTGACTGTGCTGCATATACCTATATGCAAGATTGTTTCGTGCCCAAATAGCTTCTTATAACAAAAATAAACCTTACTTCAGTAGAAAAAGGGGCAACATTGCCCAATGTTCTGTTTCTGCAAGAACGAGGACTTCCAAGAGAGAAGAAAATGAAGTGGCTATCCCCTATTTTAACATTGATGGTCTAGCCGTTGGGATAGGTAATTTCTGATCAGTAGAGTCAGAAAATCCACTGATCAGTTATTCTCTGTGCTTCCAGAAATGCTCAGCTGCCCAGTCCTCTTGATAGCAGCCGATAAATCAGCAGTCTAGATCTGCAGTATCTGGTAGGTGGATGTACAGTACCCAGCCCTATCAGAAGAGGGGGCAGCTCCAGACCTGAGCATTTCTTGCTGTTGCCAGCACAGAGAACAGCTCAATAGTGCCAGGTATCAAATCCCAGCCGATCAGACATTGATGGCCTATCCTTTGGGTATCTTATCAACGTAAAAGTAGTGGATAACCCAAATGTTCAGAATTTGTAATTAGTAAAAAATTGGCACCTTAAAATAGTACTGATCAAAACAGTGTCTGCTCCGTTTGTTTCATAGCTGGAGACCAGTTACAGTGCTGCATGGTAATTGTTGTGGCATAAACTAGGTTCATGTGTAATATGAAGATCATCCACTACCACAAGAGCGATTGCTGATATCATTGGAATGGCACATTTACCAGCTGCATGGAGTGGTTATTTTACAAAGCTATGGTGGTTGAGAAGGGGGATGTCCGAGTAATCGCTAAACCCCTTTAGTCTTGTTACAAATCAAATGGTTGATATTATGGATTACTGAACAATACCAATTACATTTTATCTGTACCTTCAGCATCACCAGGTCCCCCCCCCCCCCATAGAAGTTGTGCCAATTACAAATAGTTGCAGAGTAAGGGTACCGTCACACTTTCACGACTCAGCAGCGATCCCACCAGCAATCTGACCTGGTCAGGATCGCTGCTGCATCGCTACATGGTCGCTGGTGAGCTGTCAAACAGGCAGATCTCACCAGTGACCAGCCCCCAGCGACGTGCAAGCGACGCTGCGCTTGCACGGAGCCGGCGTCTGGAAGCTGCGGACACTGGTAACTAAGGTAAACATCGGGTATGGTTACCCGACGTTTACCTTAGTTACCAGCGCACACCGCTTCGCTTAGTGTGTGCAGGGAGCAGGAGCCGGCACTGGCAGCGAGAGAGCTGCGGAGGCTGGTAACGAAGGTAAATATCGGGTAACCACCTTGGTTACCTGATGTTTACCTTTGTTACAGCTTACCACAGGCTGTCAGCTGCCGGCTCCCTGCACATTCAGGATTGTTGCTCTCTCTCTGTCACACACAGCGGTGTGCTTATCAGCGGGAGAGCAACAATAAAAAAAAAAACGAACCAGGGCTGTGTGTAACGAGCAGCGATCTCACAGCAGGGGCCAGATCGCTGCTCAGTGTCACACACAGCGAGATGGCTAATGAGGTCACAAAAACCATAACTCAGCAGCGATCTCGCTGTGTGTGAAGTACCCCTAAGCTTCTGTAAATTACACAAATATATATAGGCTTGGGGTTCAAGTCTGCTGTCACTTTGAGACATTGAATTTTCACAGCACACTCATGTCTCTGGTGCCTGGAACATATGGTGAAAGGCAGACTAGTCATGCATGGCCCTGATTAACGCAAGTACACACTAAACATGGAGGCAAATTGTGTAATAATCACATGCCACCATCTGACCGCAAATCCTTACAGCACACACTGGGCTTCACTAGACTGCAGAAGCTGAACTCCAAACCTGGAAAACTCCTCTAAGGCCGGATTCACACGCGAGACTCGCATCACCCGGCAGTCGCACACTCTCCTGACAAGAGCGGGTCGGCTGCATGTAATTGTATGCAGCTGAGACGCTCCTGTCCACAAAGTGTTTGGTCGTGCTGGGTGATGCAATGCGATACTTGCGCAAGTCTCACAAGTGTGACTCCAGCCTAACACCCTTCCCTTTCCCTTCCAGCACTAGACATGCAAATTATGTTACCTTCAGATGACATCAATGGTCCAGTTAAAACATATGCAAAGTGAAGAGCTGCCTGTGTGAAATCTGCATCAGGATTCTTGAATGCTGCAAACGGCTCTGTAACTTGACATACAAATACATTGTATGCAGACGTATAGGAGGTCGTGTTTGGTATTTCTACGTTATAAGGCAGTCGTTCTTCGGTGGTCAGAGCCAGAATACCAAGGGCCAGCATGTAACCTGTTCTCCTGTGGTCATGAAGCCAGAATACCAAGGGCCAGCGTGTAACCTGTTCTCCTGTGGTCATGGGGCCAGAATACCAAAGCTGGCGCATATAACCTCTAGAGTGGTAACAATGACAGTAATGTATTTTGGTCAGAGTGACAATTACAAATATCAATCTTTTACTGAAAAACATGGATTAATCTAGTTCCTCCCCACCCCCATTAAGTACAGAATACTAATGCATTTTACAATAGTCCCTTGCAGGTTAAATTCATAGATGTACACCAAGATACCTGGGATAACTGGAGTGTACACAAAGATAGACTATATATTTTAGCTCCGGTCACAGCTTCCCCATTTGAATGGGGATTACTGGGTACGTGTGGCTAGATGATATTAGATGTGCCTCCACATCATCTTATTCTGGTTTTGAAATAAGGGTCCTTTACAGGACAAATCCACCTGCAGCACCCTTTTTTACTCCAGGGATAACAAGCATGACCATACCTTTTTAGTGCTGCAAGGTCACAGTATCATTTGATGATCAACCTTACTTGTAAGTTCCTGTTTTGGCAGAGCAGGAAACTTGGCTACTGTCTCTGAACTCCCATTTCCGAGGATGGAGAGATCATAAAAAAACAAGAAATGCATGAATTGTACGGTCACTGATTAAAAAAAAAGAGGTTGTTGTGTGTAAGTTTTTATTCTAAAGTTAGATGTAACATCCCACATTGCAAATTGTAAAAAAAAAAAAAAAGTCTGAGAAAAGACTACCAAAGTAACATTGCCAAGGGCAGACTGCTTTGTGTAAAATAACTAAGGCTATGTGCACACCTTGTGTCGTGTTCCTGCAGAAATTTCTGCAAGGATTTGACAGCTCATGTGAGCTTCAAATCGCTGCAGAAACCCAGCGTCATGGATGCAGTGTTTCTGCAGAAAAAAAGCAAGCGTCTCATGCACTCTGGATGCAGCCTCTCCCATAGAGCAGGAGCTGCATCCAAAGCGCACGGAATAATTGACATGTTGCTTTTTAGAACGCAGTGATTTGGGACAAAATTTTGGCATCCAAATCGCTGCGCTCTCAAACGCAACATGCGCATGGATTATGCACATTCATAGATTGTGCTGGGGACACAGGTTGCATGCATTTACGCCACGGTGCAATACGCAGCGTAAATGCATGAAATTCGGCAACGTGCGCACACAGCCTTAATCCACCATAATGGCAGTTTTCTACTGAATACTAGATGTAGTCAGTCTTTATTTTCTGTCGGGGCTAAGAGCAGCTTTTAACTTTTGAAGCTTTGTTTGTGACAATGCATGAATACTACATTAAAGCACAAATTAGCAAATATGATAATGTAAGCATTAAATATGTCAGTAGATGTGTGAATCATGCAGACTTGTTGACCTTTAATACACTTAACTGATGAGACGCTGGTGACTTAGGGAGCATCACTTGACATCTTCCCTGATGGGCATGTAACCTGACTCATTCAGGATGAGTAACCTGTCCAAGGAAATGAAATCAAATATCTTTCAGACAGACAGCTAACAGTCTCATATCGACACGCGTCATTTAACCTTGAAACATAAGGCCCGTGAGCTATACAAATCCAAGACCTTTATGTTTTAGTGGCTTTACCAAGTGTAACCAAAATGTAGTGGACTTTGCATCAGCGGAAAGACAGCAGCAGGATTGGTTGGTACCAGTGTGACCTAGACCTTGATCACTTCACTCCTGCCTGAAAATTATCACTGCGTATTTGCACCAAAACCTTTAAAAAAGACATTGAAACAAAACATTTATTTTTTGTTTTTAATGAAGGAATCAAAAATTTCCAAAAACACAGCAAATGCATAAGTAACTTACAGCAACAAGAACCAAGGAAAGACCTTACTTGTTTACACAGGTTTATGAAAGAATTTTCTGATGGTCAGTCAACAGTAACACCATAAAGACAACATCCTAGGAAAAAATGTAAAAAACACATCCACATGTGTTACAGCATTTATGTAGATCTAAGGCTGGGCAATAAATGTGCTTAGTCATTTAATGGAGTCTATATAAAGTTGCTGAAAATTGGCAACATGCTCCATAAAATATTTGGGTGGGAAGGGCTTTATATCAACATAGCACATTGTATTTGACAAATAGCCAAGTGCAGAAGTGGATTCCTTTAAATAATTTTAGCATGCTAGTTTGTTAAAAATTTAACTATACAACCATGGAAATGAGAAGTCTCACAGCAGCAGATTAAGTCGCCATGGCTACGAGAGGCAGTAGGCAGCTTTACTTGCCTTAAAAAAAAAAAAAAAAAAAAAAAAAAAGGAGTGTTCTTAAGTTGAAAAGTTCTTCTATCGACTTGATAGGAATTGTTGGGAGTCAGACTGCCGTGGCGCCTACCGATCCCAAGAACTGGCACTCTGAAGAGCCCCACCTGAATGGAGAGGTGGTCGGTCATACAGACTACTGCTCCATTCATGAGAACCCTCTAAATACCAAGCAGATGGAGTACAATCAACTCTCCATACAACCTGTGCGTAGATAACCAGGTCTTTGAATCACTGGAGGCCACAGCGGTTGTAACCCAATTAGTCAGAAAGCATGCACATATCTGTAAGACAACTTTTAAACTTGAGAATACCACTTTCAAAGGGCATACATCTATCCTACTGGACACTTAGGACAATATGTCATACTGTTTGCTTACCAGGTAGAGGGTGCTCGATTATTTCGACAGCCTAAAAGCTTGGAAGGCTCTCCTGCTTACCCATTATCTATGAAGCGGCCACATGTGGGTGAAGTATCCTCCCAGATGTGAATTCATGTTTGAGAAGTTTAAGACTGGTAAAAGTAAACAAAAAGATCTGTTTGGTTACCAGACACCTGTACAGACAAGCCCACTGCTGGTGCCTGAAGTTAAGATGTGCTAGTGGCCAAGGATCACGAAAATGAGGTTCTATGACTGCATCCTAAAGAAAAAGAATTTAAGTTAGCGTGGGGGGTTCATGGTGGGGAATTGTGGTGTTAAAAATCACTTAAAAACAAGCAGCTGTGACATTACAGGGTATAAACAGGGTAATAGGACGTTCCCAAGGTCAATAAATTACATTAACATTCTGTAACATACATGGCTAATAATTCTTAGACCACTTTGAGTTTTTCCTCAGTATTTGTAAACCAAAACCAAGAGAGGGTGAATAATGCAGAAGTGATGCAAGTGTTTATTACACTTTTCCATTGATTGTTCCTCTCCTGGTTTTAGCTACAAATACTGAGATAATAATACTACTGTGTGAATGTGGCCTTACAATTGCTTGATTGGAAACCCGGACATGCCACCCAAGTGTCCTCAACAACCAGTTGCCCTGTAAAATACCAAATAAAATAAATGTAGATTGGCGGTCAATGTGATACTTATACCACTAACTGGGTGGCCTGGGTTGGCCAACACATGGGTATGTGTACAAATCTGTTTTCCTGGTACAGTCTTTCATAACGCAGGTGACCCATTTCAGGAGAAAAGTTTGTCTCAGGCTGGTACAGTCTTTTGTCAGGCCTCAGATATAGGGATGATCCTAGAATAAAGTCTTTAATTCTATTGCACGGCTCCATCGATGCTTGTCCATGGTAGGATGCGACAACTCTTCAGAATAGATGTAGGATACGTTTACATTTTTCGGCTATTAAAGAGCCTCTCGAACCAAGTTAATTTTACAAAAAAAAACTGAAATACCATTTTACCAGGATTAAGCTTACAGAAGAAAAATTATATTAACTACAAATAAAAGCTGCACAGTACAAATCCAGCAAGAACAGTTACTGAACTCTACTGCCCCCTTGTGATCATGTCTATTAGTAAAAAGCCTCCCTTCATAGCCCCACCCAGCTGCATACCAACAGCCATATATAGTAACAAATTCCACAAAAGAACAGAACCAGTGTCGAGCGTCACCACTTAGAGACCAGCAGCCATAGAAGGCAATGGGGAAAAATAAAACTAAGGATAGTAATTAAATGCAGCACTTAGCTGAGCCCACTAGCTGGCATATTTAGCCACATGAAAACCCACCGAAAATTAAGACAGAAACCCTACAATATGCCAATGTAGCTCTGCCCAATAGAGAACAAAATACAGAAAGCTACTGCAATGTATCAGATAATACACTAACTGTAGAAAGGACAGGGCACACCAATTAACTAAAAAGCCACACTTGAGAATGCAAACGGGCTGCAACGAATCAACCAATCGCCCCGACCACTATAGAGGGCAGGGACAACCCTCCAGTTTACGTAAGAAAGCCACGCCCACTAGAGAACCGCATCAGCTAGAGGGCAGGACGAACTCCACCTCCACATACGTGCAACCGATAGGTCCGCCCACCAACGACAAGTCAGATCATGAGCTAACGTTTTGCGTCACGAGCGACAGCCCCGCCCACTAGGACTGTTACGCAATAAGCAACATCTACGTTAGCCCCGCCCCCTACTAGGGCACCGGCGGCCATATTTGAGCGAAGAGAACTATTCACTCCCCACCCAGTACACGAAGGGCGGACGCCATATTCATTACTAAAATATCAAGGCTCTCCAAAATAACTGCGGTTATATGTGCCGACAAGCAGTTTCAACAAATTTGTTCCCTCTAACCCCATAGATTTACACAGCCACAGAATGACACGATAAAAATAGACAAAACGCCCCACTGTACGGACAGACTCACGATAAAATAGGCGGCAAAGCGCCCCACTGTACGGACATCAAAATCATTAACCCTTACAGTAGTCACTCGTATCTTTACACATGAAACTATAAACCCGACAAACTAGTCCCATCCCCCTCATGTGACCGCCGTATTTCACCTAATTTGGTAAAATGGTATCTTTCTACCTGACAAAAAGCCACTGAGAAGAAATACCTTACACGAAGGACACCAGAGCCTGCATAATAGCCGAGAAATGCGAGCATACAAAACACAAGCTGTAACACTGAAGCCTCTCTTCACGACGAGCCTTCCTCTCCAGTCGTCTCCTCCGCCAGCAATGAGAAATGGCCGCCGAGGGCGAGGTATTTATAGTCTGTGGTTACGTCACAGACTAGTCCCAGTATGGTATCGCTCCGCGGTCTTTTTGTGAGAACAAAATCTAGTCCCTGTTTATTTTACCAGATACAGCAGCGCAATGTAACCTCAGGCAGATTCATATTAGCACACTTCTAGACTAATTAGTAAACTTTTTTTTTATAACTAAACTATAACTTGCCGCAGAATTAACAAAATGTATAATAGTCACTGTAAACGTAAAATCTGGCAAGCAAATGAGTAATACACGCTATTATTTATACTATCAGTGTCACTTTTTCAGTAAAATAAAACAAAACAAAGACGGTTACAGGAGAGATTATTAATAATAAATACAGACTTTGTGCGCTGATGACTCATTATAAAATGGCGAATCTCTTTGGCGTAGTGATACCAAAGTTCCGGTGATTAGTGTGCATGTAGTCCCGTCCGAAAACCAGCTCAGACCGGCTGGAACTGGTTGATACGTGTGACTGTTATGTTCTGTGGTGACGCAGTGCAGCCTGTACAAAACACACAGCCCTGTACATTCATTGTGGTGGGTATATAACAGTATGAGGCAGGCGACTCTTTATTAAAGCTTAGGATAAATAAGCTATACATAACAGTGGGTGTTTTCTTTACAAGCCTATAGTATTGCAAAGCCCCATATAAAGCTTGATAGTTTACTTTTGTGAGGAAAAAGTGCATCTAAAAGCCATGAAAATCATCTGGCTGCCATGTTTACGAGTCCTCAGGCGCAGTTCACATACTTTATTGGTAAAATTGGCACTTTTTTACCACAAATTGTGGCTGTATTGCAGCACACTTATGGTCCGAAACAAAATTACCAAGTAGAAGGTCAAAAAGACACACTCCACCTGTAATATCACATGTAAGGCTAAGTTCACACATCCTGTGTTTTGCATCAGTCATAATCCGTCGCCTTGGGGAATTACGGTAACCTGCAAAATATTTTGCAGGAATCCTGTATTTCCCCATAGACTTCTATTAGCGACGGATTGCGACTGATGACCCTGCGTTGCATCCGCTGCGTCGCGGTCCGTCGTTTTTGACTGACCGCCGAGCGGGGAGCAACGCAGAATGTAACGTTTTTCGGGCCGTCAAAATTAACGCGCCGCGCAGGAATCCGTCGCCATCCGTCAAGCTTGTAATGCATGTCTATGGTGCTGGATTCCGTCGTAATCCGTCTTACAACGGAATCCAGCGCAGGATTCCGTCATGCTCTACTGAGCATGCCCAGCATGCTTGGCACGCCCACTGGGCTGTCCCAAACACAGACGGATCATGACTGATCCGTCAAAAAACGGACGCACAGCGGATGTAACGGACGCAACTGATCCGTTTTTTCACAGGATTCCTGTGAAAGGAATCCTGTGAAAAACACATCAGTTGCATCAGTTGACATCTTGAAAATGACTGATCCGTTGCTGACGGACCTGACGGATTGAAAACACAGGATGTGTGAACTTAGCCTTAATCACACAGCCGGCAACTGAGGCCAAAAATGGCATCCATTTGTAATAAATGAAATGTATAAGGCTAAGTTCACACTTCCGTTGTTTTGCATCAGTCACAATCCGTAGCCTTGAGGAATTACGGTATCCTGCAAAATATTTTGCAGGAATCCTGTTTTTCCCCATAAGCTTCTATTAGTGACGGATTGTGACTGATGATGCTGCGTTGCATCAACTGCGTCGCGGTCAGTCGTTTTTTAACTGACCGCCGGGCGGGAGCAACGCAGCCTGTAACGTTTTTTGAGCAGCGCGATCCGTAGGATTTCGCTGCGCATGCGCTCTCTGGCTCCCCGCCCCCGTAACCAGGATAAACATCGGGTAACCAAGCAATGCGCTTTTGTTAGTTACCCGATATTTACAGTGGTTACGGGTGCGGGGAGCCCGCTCTAAGCTAGTATCCAAGATAAATATCGGGTAACCAAGCAAAAAGTGCTTTGCTTTTAGTTACCCGATATTTACCCTGGATACAGTGTGCAAGGAGGCCGACACTTCATCACTCGGCTCCGCCCCCTCCCGCACTCCGCATGTGTACACACACACTCACACACACACACTCACTTGTCCCCAGCCCTGCAGTCCCCGCGGCACTGACGTCCTCAGCTCCACGGCCCCGCTCGGCTCCACCCCCTCGCGCTCCGCCCCTCCCGCACTCCGCATGTACACATGCATGTAGACACACACACACACACACATACACACTCACTCACTCGCCTGTCCCCAGCCATGCAGACCGCGGCACTGACGTCCTCAGCTCCGCCCCCCGAACTCCGCCCCCCGCACACAACGGAGTCCGACAAAGAAATTCTTTTCTTTGACACCGTTGTCATCCGTTGTACAACGCATCAGTCACATGCGTCAAGCAACGCATGTGACTGATGCAAAACAACGGAAGTGTGAACTTAGCCTAATGCATCTTTTTGACCCTGTAGAAAGTGTTAACTACCTTTCGCCTGAAAGGCCTGAAGTGTATTCTGTAGATGTGTCATCATGAGTAGTGTTGAGTGGACCCGAACTTTAAAAATCCGGATCCGCGCGGTTTCAGAGTCCGATCCAGGTCCAACCCGGACCCGGGTATCCGGCTGCACGATCTGGATTCGTTTTGTTTTTTTTCTCTCTCTCTCCTCTTTATTTGTAACTAATGATGAGTGATCACTACCATGCTCGGGTGCTTTGTACCTTGTACTTTGTACTATTATGTAGTCGGACATACAGGCTGGCACGATTCAATCACCTAAGTATTATGGAAGAGAATGGAAAGATCTTTTGGAAAAATGCTTGAGTTCCCCATTGACTTCCATTGTACACGGTATACAAGTTGAGCCCGTCTGAGTGTTCGTCTGCTCATTACTAGTATTGAGCAGCCAAGCATGGTAGTTCTCACTAATCACTAATCATCACCAGCCCTGTTTACCATACAATATGGAAGAGTCGGAATATCCCTTTGAACACAACTTTTTGGGTTTCAGAATGGTGCTGCACACATTTCACTGCAATCTGTGGCTGTTCTCAGGTGTGGTTTCTGGTAAATGTAAAGGCCACGTCTCACTAAGCGACATCGATAGCAACATCGCTGCTGAGTCACGGTTGTTGTGACGCAACAGCGATCTTGCTAGCGATGTCGCTGTGTGTGACATCCAGCAACGACCTGGCCCCTGCTGTGAGGTCGCCGGTCGTTGCTGAATGTCCTGGACCATTTTTTGGTCGTTGCTCTCCCGCTGTGAAGCACACATCGCTGTGTTTGACAGCGAGAGAGCAACGAAGTGAATGTGCAGGGAGCAGGATGCTGGTAACCCAGGTAAATATCGGGTAACCAAGCAAAGGCTTTGCTTGGTTACCCGATATTTACTTTGGTTACCAGCGTCCGCAGCTTCTAGAAGCCGGCTCCCTTCACACGTAGCCAAGGTACACATCGGGTAACTATAAGCAAAGCGCTCTGCTAGTAACCCGATGTGTACCATGGTTATGAAGCACAGTGTCGTTACACGGGTCGCTGGTGGCTGGGGGCTGATCGCTGTGGAGATCTGCCTATTTGACAGCTCACCAGCGACCCGTGTAGCGACGCTCCAGTGATCCCTGCCAGGTCAGGTCGCTGGTGGGATCGCTGGAGTGTCGCTTAGTGTGACGGTACCTTTAGTGTAATAGGCTGTAAGTTCAGGTCAGGAGATCCAGGGACTTTGCAATCTTGGTACAAACAATGATATTGAACTTGGCTTACACATTGAGGAGGTCCATATGTTTCTGCTGGTGTTATCTTCAAAAGCAGTAAGTTGCCAATAGCCTAAGTTCACACTGTATGACATCCATTTTTATACACCAATAATTCTTCTTAGACTGGAGTCACACTTGCGAGAGACTCGCGCGAATCTCACATCGCATCACCCGGCATGGCCACACACTCTCCTGACAGGAGCGGGCAGCTGCATGTATTTCTATGCAGCTGAGATGCTCCTGTCCGGAGAGCTGCAGGCCATGTCGGGTGATGTGATGCAAGACTTGCACGAGTCTCTCACAAGTGTGACTCTGGCCTTAGGCCAGCATCACACTTGTGATTGACTCGCATGAATGTAATGTGAGAAAATCTCACATTGCACTCAGACCAATGTTAAACAATGAGGCAGCTCCGATCTGGTGTTTTTTCTCTCAGTCCAAATCGGACTGAGAAAAAAAATGCAGCATGCTGCGATTTCTAGAGTTTCTCGTGCAAGACTCTCCAATGCAAGTCTATCGGTGCGAGAGAAAAATGGATGTCACACGGACGGCACACAGACCACCCTAGTGACATCCGTTTTTCTCAATACAATTCTATCTTGTAGCAGAGAACACTGTAAATGCTCCTGTACATGACTGTAAATGAGTAGCAGCTGCTGAGGGAAAATACGGATTGCATACGGACAGCACACTGACAGCACACATGTGAAAAGTGAGAAAAAATCGTCCTACTCTCCGACATGAGAATTTGACCGATGTTTCAATCGCAAGTGTGATGCCGGCCTTGGGCCACATTTCCACGATCAGTATCCAGTTACTTTTTGACGCTGCAGAATTTTTGCTCCATCTCCACACCTTAGTCTACTTGCGTTTCTGATGTGACGCCCCTGGACTAGTCAGGTCGTCACAGGATACTGCACGCTCTTTACTCTTAGTGCATGACTCAAACCCCCATGGTTCTGGGTTCCCAACCCATGATACTGCCTCCATCAGCATCCAAAATCCCAACCACACCTCACACCACACCTTGTCAGACACACCAGTGGGCTGCTGAGCTGGAATAGGGCCGCCCACCTTGGGGTCAGGCAGACTGGTGGGAGGGAAGTAGTCAGTCGGTAGTAGCCCTCGAGTAGTTAGAAGCTGGGGAAGTTTGTGGCTCCCTGGGTGTTAGAGGTTGGGTCGCAAATGGTGGTCTGGGCCCGGAGGAGTCGGAGACCTGGTCGCGGGATATTGGGACTGGGTGCCTGGACCTAGTCTTGGAGGACAGTCAGCGCTCGAGTTCAATAGCCGGTCCAGGTCCGAAAGTACGGCGGGGTACTGGACCCTAGGCCGGGGAGTAGCGTCAGGCAACCCGGCAATTAACCTGTGGAGGATAGTGACTTTATGGACTATCCCCAAGAAGCTCAGAGATCAGGGGCACTAGTGCAACGAGGGGGGTAGGGCTTTCTAACCCTAGCAGCCCACAGAAATCCCACGCATAAGCCCTTGAGAGCACAGCTCCTTTATCCCAAAAAGGAGGGAGCGGGGCCCAGACAACTTTATGCCTACGGGCCACACGGACACTTTACAATTTGTGCACGAAGGCAGGCTCCGGACCACCAGGCAGTAATACAGGGGATGGAAACCCGGACGGGCTCCCCCAAGAGGGCAGCGGCACCCAGACAGTTGGTTCACCTTGTTGTCAGCGTCTTCCTTGCGGCTGAACCATCACCACAATTGCCTGAGTGAGTACATGGTCCTCCCTTGCTTCCAGCTGGCCCTGCGCACCCCCCGCTCCACCATCATCCAGAGTCTCGGGGCCTCCACTACCCGTGGAGGGAACGTCATCTGGCTGCCCCACTCCATCTCCCCCGGGTACTCCCATCGGCAGCGGCGTTACTCCTTTACCGCGAACCACGGGTGGCGACATAAACTGTTATCCCCTGTAAATAGTGAAAACTGTGGAAAAAGAAAGCGCAATAGGGTCTTACCCCAATATATATAGGGTGAAGCAAAGAATAATCCTACTCACCAATTCGGGTTGTGACAGTCACAACACCTATAGCAGCATGTAACACCAAGTCCCGGCAGCGGTCCCCAAGAGGCAGATAACAGAGAGTAGTAGAGAATGGGTTTCACAGCCGCGCCAAAAGACTACTGGATTCTTCTCAGATTAATGTTTCTTTTATTTCATAACAGGTCAAGTCTACGCGTTTCAGAAGGACACAGCTCCCTTCTTCAGGACAAACCAGCAAAGAATCATCAAATCTGCCTGATTTGATGATTCTTTGCTGGTTTGTCCTGAAGAAGGGAGCTGTGTCCTTCTGAAACGCGTAGACTTGACCTGTTATGAAATAAAAGAAACATTAATCTGAGAAGAATCCAGTAGTCTTTTGGCGCGGCTGTGAAACCCATTCTCTACTACTCTCTGTTATCCCCTGTAAATAGTCTCCCCTTTACATTTTGAAGTGACCGTGAGCCCCCGGATCCGGAGACCCTCAAGCCACAGCGGTGACCAGGGATCCGAGCGGTTCGTCCACTGCAGGGGTTGGTCATCCTTTAAACAAAGCTAAAACTAATCGAGGGCGCGTAACCTGAAAGATTTTGCGGCTTTTGGTATTAGAAAGTTGTGAAGACTGATTAAAGGGGAAAAAAAGGCTATTTTTTTATTTTGTGCCCAATTTGTGAACTGTGTGAGACAATTTGGAGAATTTGGCACAAAAACATCAATGAATACAACAATTTTTTTTTACCATTGGATGTTCCGCATCTAATGTAATTCTATGGGGATAATCTGCCCATAAAACTCAGTGTATCCACAGGAGAAATGAACATGTTACGGATTTCAAATATGCATGCAAGGTTTACATGGTGTGAAAAACAAAGAATCAGACTGAAATAATTTGCTGGGACCAAGGACAGAAGTTCTCCAAATTCTCCTTACTGAGGAAACAAAGATCTGGAATCTTTTCATTTCAACTAATAGGGCGCTATTGTCTGAACGATTTTCATTGGAAAATGACATTATCCCTTGTATCCATTATATGGCGCCATTTTTTACAAAGACACAATAAATATATATGAGCCACAGGAACTGTTGGTGCTTCCGTACAGGTTCAGTGCACATGGTTGAGATATCTGCTAGAGAGGTCATGAAATACTTTAATAACATGCTATTATAACATTGTTTGGTTAATAACAGCATGACTAACAAGATTCGCATTCTCTTTGTCATCTGACTTTATGTCAATTCCTATGACTCACTAGCTGGTTTCTCCAGGGAACATACTGCCCCAACAACAAACAGTACAGAGTATTGTGTATTAAGCTGTGCAAACAGAATGGTTAACAAACAATAGAGTTCTACAGATTTAATCATTTGTTGCAAACAGTGAGAAACAATCAGAATAATACTAGGTGGGCTGCAAAAACAGACCAATTTCCCCTTTGTGAATGACACTTTTGTGTCCCCTTTTGTTAATCTATATTGGGCAGGTCATACAATTAAGATAGCCATACACAAGGCTGTCAGAGGAACAATGCTTCGGCCAGTCGTTCCACCAACAGGGTTCTCCATTGAGTCTCCCATACACAGAAGAGCTCATTCAGAGAGAACAATGCAATTGGCAGTCCAAAATTGGAGATGTGCAATCGACATCTCTACTGACCATCAGTCAGCCAGCACCCCCATACACAGACCATGGGCCAAACCCATCATTATGGACGGTTTCAGCCGACATTAATCCAATGTGTATAGGGGCCTTATGCGGGCGTCATACGGGACGATCTATCGTGCGATCGCACGAGCGATCGTACCCGCCCCCGTCGTTTGTGCATCACGGGCAATTAGTTGCCCGTGGCGCACAAAGTCGTTAACCCCCCCATCACACGTACTTACCTCACGGACGACCTCGCTGTGGCGGCAAACATTCACTTCCTGATGTGGGATGGACGTTCGGCGTCACAGCAACATCACACGGCGGCCGGCCAATAGAAGCGGAGGGGCAGAGATGAGCGGGACGTAACATCCCGCCCACCTCCTTCCTTTCGCATTGCCGGCGGGACGCAGGTAAGCTGTGTTCGTCGGTCCTGAGGTGTCACACGGAGCGATGTCTGCTGCCTCGGGAACAATGGACAACCGGCGCACAGAAGGACGAACGAGATTACAAAAATGAACGATGTGTCAACGAGAAATGATAAGGTGAGTATTTTTGCTCGTTAACAGTCGTTCGGAGGTGTCACACGGTACGATATCTCAAACGATGCTGGATGTGCGGCACTATCGACGTGCCCCGACGACAGATCGCACGATATATTGTACCGTGTGACGCCGGCATTACTGTCTGTGAGGCCTTCTTCACACATCAATGTTTACAGTATGTGTGACATCCGTTTTCACACATACTGGAGACACGGACACATGTAGACCCATTAAAATCAATGAGACTCCGCACACCTCCACGTTTTCACACGGACGTGTGTCTGTGTGCTACACACGGCAACATGTCTGTTTTTCTTCAGCAGCACAGGTGTCACACAGACCACACACTGATGTGATCCGTGTGACATCACGGACATGTACAGTAGAAAACACGTGTCTTTGAAATATTTTTTTTATACTCAACTGTCTCCAGGACTGCTGTCACTTGCTTCTATGCTCATGCATATTCACTGCACCGTGGACCCGGAAGCAGCAGCAGCGACAGAGACAGGTGAGTATACAAGTACATGCTGTCAGCGTCCTATGCGGTTGTCACATGCATAGCACATGCTGAACACACATACATGGACACAAATATGCATCTACACCACGGACCGTGCAAAACGTGTGTGTTTTGCACGGACATATGAAAGAGGCCATCAATTAGGGTTCAGCTATTATTTTACTAGAGCACTATATGAAATGAACGAGGTCCATTGTATTATTCCCTGCTTGAAAAAGTGCTAGAAAAACTCTAAAAGGAATGCACATACCATATGCACTACATTATCAAACCGACTTTGTCTTTTTGTAGAGTATTTTAAGCACTTCAGCCTTCCAAAGCCTTAGCCATTCACAGAAGTGACCTGATCATTCTTCTGGTGGCCACTACTTGGATGCCGCTCACTATTAAGAAATAACATTTAAAAGAAAAAGTAAAAACCCTGGAGCAAAGCTACCACAGAAGGCATCAGAAAGGATATAAAAAAAATGACATGGAAGCGCCTTTGAAGGAAAAACTCAGTAAGTATGGCTACTTTCACACATCAGGTTTTTGCCATCAGGCACAATGCGGCGATAAAACTGATGCGGCGGATCCGTTGCATCAGATTTTTTTTATCCGTTTCTTCCGTTCTTCGACGGATCCATTGTGATACTGAGCATGCTCAGTTTAAAAAAACGTAATCCCTCGCTGTATTGCATTTTTTGCAGCATTACGAGAGTTCGGGCGCCCATTGGCTTCCGTTATACAAACTGATGATGGATCCGGCAAAAAAGCGGTTTGGTCTAATTTTCCCCTTCCGGTGAGAGAGAGAGTTTTTTTTCTTTCCAGAAGTGAATTTACATATGTTCTGGGCATGCCCAGAAACAAAAAAACGGATCCGTCGCCTGATTCCGTTTTTTTTTACGGATGACGACAGATCCGGCGCTCGAAAGCTTTTATTGTAAAAAAAACGGACAGCGCTGGATCCATTCTCCGTCCTTTATTTTGACAGTCACAAAAAACGTTGCATTGTGCGTTGCTTCAGGCGGCCGCACAGACTAATTTCGCCGGATCCATCGCACGCCGGATGAAACGCAATGCCATGTGGCGCAATCCGGCACTAATACAAGACTATGGGGAAAAACCGGATCCGGCATTACATGGACAGGTCCACGGGCAGGTCGGCCGTAAGTCAGAAGGCGGCGCAGGAGCCAGGACGCCCTACGGGACGGCTGGTGGATAATTCTGCCCTCCCTGATGAAGCCGTGAGTTGGGGTGCACTTTTACCCTCCTGGCGAAACACGTGTTGGTGGGCTGGGGGTTTCCTCGTTACTCTGGGCACCAACGCGGCGCTGGCGATTCCTTGCTCTTTTCTTATAAACAGGTATTCAACATTTCTGTGATGTTTCTGACTCCTTTTAGGACAGGCTTCTTAGCCTCTCACATATAAGATAGCTCATGCAGAAACCTGCTCATGCATGTTATTTGATGAACTTGTATAATGAATTACTTGCACTGTAGCACTTTACATTTTTGATAGTTCTTCTTATATTACGCTTATGAGGGATTACTGTATCTCCTAGCAGGCTCTCTGCATTTCATCCTTGCTTGATGCCATTATGTATATATCTTTGTAAAGACATTTATACCTTTCTGCCGCCTTTCTGCCCTGTATACTTGTTTTTAAACGTGTTTGCCAAACCCCTTCTTTGTCTTTAATAAACTCATTTTTGCATTCTAAAACGCCTTTCTCCTCCTGTTTCTTAATACTCTACTAATTTGTAGCTCTTGTTTATGCAAAGCAGAAAATCCACTACATTTTCGAAAAAATAGAACGTACCCTAAAACCCGTCATTGTAGAAATTAGTAGTTCTACTAGATGCCAAAGTAATATTATTATTATTTTTCTTTATTATTATAGCGTCATTTATTACATGGCGCTTTACATGTGAAAGGGGTAAACATAATAGGGACAAGAACAATAATCATAAACAATACAAGGCACAGAGAGGTACAGGAGGACTGAGGTCCCTGCCCGCGAGGGCTCACAGTCTACAAGGGATGGGTGAGGATACAGTAGGTGAGGGTAGAGCTGATTGTGCGGCGCTGTATTAGACTGAGGGCTACGGCAGGTTGTAGGCTTGTCGGACGAGGTGGGTTTCAGGTTCCTTTTGAAGCTTGTCAAGGTAGTCGAGAGTCTGATATGTTGTGGTAGAGAATTCCAGAGTATGGGGGAGGCACGGGAGAAGTCTGGGATGCGATGGTGGGAAGAGGAGATGAGAGGAGAGCAGAGAAGGAGATCTTGTGAGGATTGAAGGTTACGTGCAGGTAAGAACCGGGAGACTAGGTCACAGATGTAGGGAGGAGACAGGTTGTGGATGGCTGCTTTATATGTCATGGTTGGTGTTTTGAACTGGAATCGTTGGGCAATGGGAAGCCAGTGACGGGATTGGCAGAGAGCAGTGGTCGGGGAGTAATGGGGGGAGAGGTGGATTAGTTGAGCATCATAGTGTAGAATAGATTGTAGGGGTGCGAGACTGTTAGAAGGGAGGCCGCAGAGCAGGAGGTTGCAATAATCTAGGCGCGAGATAATAAGGGCATGTACTAGGGTTTTTGCAGATTCTTGGGAAAGGAATGTACGAATCCGGAAAATATTTTTGAGTTGGAGGTGGCAGGAGGTAAAGAGGGGCTTGGATGTGTGGCTTGAAAGAGAGGTCAGTGTCTAGAGCAGGGGTGGGCAATTAATTTTCCCATGGGGCCGCATGAGAAATTGGGATGGTTTTAGAGGGCCGGACTAATATCATTAACTCAGTCTTACCCAATACTGTATATAGCATATATACTATCCCTTCATATACAAACAGTAAGTTATGGACTGTGTGACCCCTCATGGCCCTGCACGCACACATGCAGACATGTCCGTTTTTTCTCCGGCAGCACGGGTGTCACACGGATTACACACTGATGTGATCTGTGTGACATCAGTGTGACAAGTACCAGAGAAAACACGGGTCTTTTAAATAAAAATATTTTCTATATTTACCTCTCCTCAGCGCTGCTGTCTCTGGCTCTGCTGCCTCCCACTCCTTATCGCCGGTAATTATAGTCACTGAATATTCACTGCAGTGAGCAGCTGGAAGCAGGGACAGTGCTGGGGACCGCATCGCTGGGTGAGTATACAGGTGTGTGTGTGTGTGTTGAGAAACTGGGGAAGCCGGAGCATTTCGGGGACTTGTCACAGTTCCCAATGAACTCTGATGAACCCGTGAAGCTGTAGCGTGGGTGTCGCAGGGGGTCCTCAGAGTTCATTGGAAACTCTGATGACCTCCTGGAGGTCATTGTGCTTGCAGAATACTCACCTGTCCCCGCGGTGATGTCCTAAGCGGTGCTGTGCCCGGCGCTGTCACCGCGATGCTCCGGCTTCCAGGTCCTGAGCGTGGTGAATAATCAATGAATGAGCAGTGGTCAGGAGCGGGAGGCAGCAGAGCCGAAGAAAGCAGTTAAATATGGAAAATCTTTTTATTTCACAGACTCATATTTTCTCCGGTACCTGTCACATGTATGCAAACAGGCACCGGAGAAACGCAATCAGGCCCTGTAATGGCGGCACGCCGCTGCAGGGGGCGGGGAGGGAGCGCGTGGTACCCGATGTAACTCCAGTACCATTAGCAGTTTCGGGCTTTTCTCTGCGCTGATTCTAGGTTCCAGACCCGCTCTAGTTATGTCTGAGCTCCATACGGAGCCAATGTCGGGAGCTCCACAATCAAGTGTCTGCTCTCAGCAGCAGGGGCGGACACCGACAGCTCCTGTGCAAGAAATTGTATCTGCCCCCCCTTCTATGGCGACAAAGCTGCATATATTATAAACACACACACACACACGCATATATATTCATATATTTATATATACATACACTATATATATATTTATATATATACATATATTATATATGTATACACACACAAATATATATATATATATATATATATACATACATATAATACATATACATACATACATATATATATATATATATATATATATACACACACACAGACACACACGCACTATATACATATATACACAAACAATCCCCATATACTACATCACTACACCCCTATATACTGTACCTGTAATATACATCACTACATCCCTATATACTGCACCTGTAATATACATCACTACACCCCTATATACTGCACCTGTAATATACATCACTACACCCCTATATACTGCACCTGTAATATACATCACTACACCCCTATATACTGCACCTGTAATATACATCACTACATCCCTATATACTGCACCTGTAATATACATCACTACATCCCTATATACTGCACCTGTAATATACATCACTACACCCCTACATACACCTGTAATATACATCACTACACCTCTATATACTACACCTGTAATATACATCACTACACCCCTATATACTGCACCTGTAATATACATCACTACATCCCTATATACTGCACCTGTAATATACATCACTACATCCCTATATACACCTGTAATATACATCACTACACCCCTATATACACCTGTAATATACATCACTACACCTCTATATACTACACCTGTAATATACATCACTACACCCCTATATACTGCACCTGTAATATACATCACTACACCCCTATATACTGCACCTGTAATATACATCACTACACCCCTATATACTGCACCTGTAATATACATCACTACATCCCTATATACTGCACCTGTAATATACATCACTACATCCCTATATACTGCACCTGTAATATACATCACTACACCCCTACATACACCTGTAATATACATCACTACACCTCTATATACTACACCTGTAATATACATCACTACACCCCTATATACTGCACCTGTAATATACATCACTACATCCCTATATACTGCACCTGTAATATACATCACTACATCCCTATATACACCTGTAATATACATCACTACACCCCTATATACACCTGTAATATACATCACTACACCTCTATATACTACACCTGTAATATACATCACTAAACCCCTATATACTGCACCTGTAATATACATCACTACACCCCTATATACTGCACCTGTAATATACATCACTACACCCCTATATACTGCACCTGTAATATACATCACTACACCCCTATATACACCTGTAATATACATCACTACATTCCTATATACACCTGTAATATACATCACTACACCCCTATATACTGCACCTGTAATATACATCACTACACCCCTATATACTGCACCTGTAATATACATCACTACATCCCTATCTACTGCACCTGTAATATACATCACTACACCCCTATATACTGCACCTGTAATATACATCACTACACCCCTATATACTGCACCTGTAATATACATCACTACACCCCTATATACTGCACCTGTAATATACATCACTACACCCCTATATACTGCACCTGTAATATACATCACTACACCCCTATATACTGCAAGTGTAATATACATCACTACACCCCTATATACACCTGTAATATACATCACTATGTCGCGGGCGGGGAGGAGGGTGTCGGCACTGCGCTCACCCCTCTGCTCGGGTCCGGCTGCTGCTTCTCAGTGGTGGCTCGAGCGGTGGGCCGGATCCCGGGGGTCTCGAGCGACGCTCCTCGCCCGTGAGTGAAAGGGGATTGGGTTTTGGGATAAAGTATATTGTCCGTGACGCCACCCACGGTTGTGGTGATCTGTTGACACCACCGCTGCTCTGTATGGGGATCCCGGGAAGGATGGTAAGGAGCAGCCAGTTGTTGTGTTGCCCCTCCGTGGGTAGGGGTTGGTGATCCCGGGGCCCAGTGTGGAGGTGGGAGATGCAGGGCTTGGTGGGGTGCAGGGACGCAGGGGCAGCGCTGTGCCTTGCGGCACTGTGGTACTCACTCAGCCTGAGACGTTGACACAGTTTTCGGTAAAACACACGGCTGGAAAGACGGTTCCCACGGACGGCTGCACTTGCTCTCCCAGTAGGTGACGGTGATGTCCCTTTGTCCTGCACCTAATGTTCCTGTGTTGGTAGCGATGGGTTCCCACCGGTAACCCGCTCCCCGGCTTGGATATGGGCCGGAGGAGCCCTACTTTGCCCGCAGACGCTGGCCCCGAGCAACTGGTGCCCTGGCGGTGGCGGTGTTCCTCCTTAATGGTTGGACTGTTGTCTTCAATCGGGACTTGGTTGTTTGGAGACAGACGTCCCCTTCACTGACGGATTTGGCAAATTATGGCGACTCCTAGCCTTGCTGGGGTCCGAGAGGCCCCTGCCCTGGTGCTGACTGTCCTTCGTATACTGCTCCAGACCGCCGGGCCACTACCCGTCCGCGGTCCTTCCAGCAACCTCCGAGCAGTCCCCCGCCAGACAATCACCGCCGTTGCTGACCTTGCTGACACTGTCCTGCACACAGCCGGACCAACTTCAGGCTTTACTACTCTCACTTTTACTCTTTTCCTCTTTTCTCCACTACTACTTCACTTTCACTTAGCTCCTCTACCACCTCCTTCTACTTCACTCCCCTAAACTTATCTGCCTGGTTCTTCCCGCCTCCAGGGCTGTGTACTCCTCGTTGGGCGGAGCCAACCGCCTGGCCCACCCCCTGGTGTGAACATCAGCCCCTGGAGGAAGGCAACAAGGATTTTTGTAGCCTTGGTGTTCCTAACTGGGGTGTAGGGTGTGGTGGTGTGATGACCTGTGACCCCTGGCTTGCCCAGGGCGTCACAACTACACCTCTATATACTACACTTGTAATATACATCACTACACCCCTATATATTGCACCTGTAATATACATCACTACACTCCTATATACACCTGTAATATACATCACTACACCCCTATATATTGCACCTGTAATATACATCACTACACCCCTATATACTGCACCTGTAATATACATCACTACACTCCTATATCCACCTGTAATATACATCACTACACTCCTATATACTGCACCTGTAATATACATCACTACACTCCTATATACTGCATCTGTAATATACATCACTACATTCCTTTATACACCTGTAATGTACATCACTACATCCCCATATACATCACTAGACCCCTATATTATACACCTGTAAAACTACATTCCCACATACTACATCACTAAACCCAAATATTAATCACCAGTCACTCCCCTCCCCCCATTGTCCCCTCTGGTTACTAGTCACCACTCACCTCTCCCTCCTAAGGACCTCCGTACGGGATCCCACTGACATCCTTCTTCTCTTGTATGGCCCCCCACTGAGCTGCTTCCTCTCTCCATAGCGGCCCCGGCTGCTGCAGCTTCTTCTCCTGCCGGGTGGGAACTTTTCAAATGACACACGCGCGCCGTACTGACGACATCAGGGCGCGTGTGTGTGTCACAAAGAAAGTGCCAGCAGGGAACAGAGGAGAGATTCCTGCGTTCCACTGCCTGCACTGACTGTGCGGAGCTGCAGGATCGCTCCCTACCCGGCACGCAGCGTGTTATGAGGGTGATCTGACCACGGGTCTTCCGGAGCCTAGAGCTCCGGACAACAGGTCAGATTGCCCTCATCACTGATCGGCCAGCAAGGACGCCCTGAGCCAGGCGGGCCGGTCACAGAGAGTAGGCGGGCCGGATGTGGCCCGTGGGCCGCCCCTTGCCCAGGTCTGTCTTTGACGGTCGTTGGTTTCTGCCATTTTTTGATAGCAGTGACCTTTTCAGGGTCTGGGGCCACACCGTCCGCACTGACCACATGCCCAAGATACTGAACCTTCGGCTTCAGCAAATGGCATTTTGAAGGCTTTAGTTTCATACCAAACTTTGACAATGCTTCAAACACCTCGGCCAGGTGCTCCAGATGTTCCTCATACGTCTTGGAATACACAATGACGTCATCAAGATATATCGGTACAGTCTCAAAGTTTCGGTGCCCCAGGCAACACTCCATCAGTCTTTGGAACATGCCTGGTGCATTGTAGAGTCCAAACGGCATGCTGTTGAACTCACACAGACCCATCGGCGTCGTGAATGCGGTCTTCTCACGATCTTCTTCTGCCACGGACACCTGCCAATACCCACTGGTAAGATCTAAGGTGGAAAATAAATTAGCAGCTTTCAGTGCAGCAAGTGATTCCTCAATGCGAGGCAACGGGTAAGCATCCTTGTGTGTTATGCGGTTTATCTGCCTATAGTCAACGCACATCCCCATTGTACCATCTTTCTTTTTTACCTGGACAAGTGGGGCTGACCAGGGGCTACAACTATCTCTAATAACCCCAGCCTCCTTCATTTGCCGTAACATATTTTTAGCACACTGATAGTGAGCTGATGGTATAGGCCTGTATCTCTCTTTTATAGGTGGATGGTCTCCCGTGGGTATGCGATGGTGTACCCCTTTTATCCACCCAAAGTCTAATGGATGCTTACTAAAGACCCGTTCATATTCTTTCACCACCCGATAAACTCCATGTCTTTGGTAAGAACGGGTGGAATCAGTGCCGACATGAAGCTTCTGACACCAGTCCTCCAGCTGTCCCTTGGAGCTGTTGTCCTCCTCCATGTTGGACGGGGTCAAGGGTTTCACTGCCTGAATTGAGTTGTTGTTGACAGTGAACAACTTGTAGCATATCTGGGCAGCTTTACCTCTTCCTCTCCACAGTTTAAAACTCGTACAGGTACCCTCCCTTTGCGTACATTAACTACCCCCCTGGCTGTCAGGACTGTGGGCCTACTATCTGAGTACATGGGCTCTACCATTGCCTTGTAATCCTGCCCTCTGAGGCCTATCGCTGCCCGTCACCAAATCATTACTTCACTTCTTGGGGGTAACACAATGGGGAATGGGTCGCTTACCCCTACACTGCCGATCTCCCCACCAGACAACTCTACCTGTTGTTTCTGCAGGAGGGCCTTGATCTCTTTCTCTAGGACCCTCTGCTGCTCGGTGCTGGCAGTTTCTGCAACCTGCTGGAGCAAGAAAAGAACTTCTCCTAGACAATTTTCAATAACATTAGTGCCTAGTATCATTGTTGGATTTCTTTCACGACAATCAGTATCCACCACAATAAGTCCTTGGCCCTTTAGTTCCTCCCTCCCCACCTTTATCGTTACCTCCTTGAACCCTACTTGTGATACTGGCTGTCCATTAGCAGCATATATAGTAAGGTCTGGGTCTGGGCGAGTGAGCTCAGAATCGGGCCAAAATCTTTTGTAAAGGATATGCGGGATTGTTGTCACCTGCGAGCCAGTGTCCAACAGAGCAAGTGTGGGAATGCCATCTAGCACGATAGATAGGAATGGCCGTCCTCTCACATATCTATCGCGCCAGTTCGACGGGCCTGGTCGTTTTACTCCTGGGCATCGGCCCGCTGCCCCAGGGGTCGCTGGTTTAAAAGACATGACCTGGCAAAGTGGCCTGCCTTGTTGCAACGGCGGCAGATAGGCTGTCCTGACGAATCGTAGCGGTCATTGGGTCTTCCTCTGAGCGGCGGGTTTCTCCTTCCTCGCATCCACGGGACGTCCTCGGGGCTGTCAGCCAACTTGATCCTCCCCGACGACTGCGGTTTCTGCTGGAGTTGCATGGCCTTTAGGAGCATGGCCACATCGTTTGTCAGCTGCTGTACCTGGGAGCGCAAGTCATCAGAGGCTCCAGGTGTTACAGTCTGTCCATTGATTTCTGCTAGATTTAAGGAAGGGGGCGCCACCTCTGAGGGAGAGGTGATAGCTTGCCGCGGCTGAGGAGCGTGGTCTGTAGTCACAGGGACTCGCAGTGCTCTAATGGCCCTGTTCTTCAGAGTTACAAAGTCCAGACTCGGGTGCTCCATGACCCATTGACGCAGCTGTGTTTGATGGATTGGTGAATGTAGCCCCTCAAGAAACTATTCAATTAACATTTTATCTTCCTCTCGTGCACTTTCAGGGTCTACCTGCTTTACAGCCGGCAGCACCTCCTGAAGGTTCAATGCATAATCCCGTATGCTATCCTGTGGCCTTTGTTTGCAGTTGTAAAACCTCATTCTTAAGGTCCAGTCACACTAAGCAACTTACCAGCGATCCCAACAACGATAGGGATTGCTGGTAAGTTGCTAGGAGGTTGCTGGTGAGATGTCACACTGCGACACTCCAGCGATCCCACCAGCAACCTGACCTGGCAGGGATCGCTGGAGCGTCGCTACACGAGTTGCTGGTGAGCTTACCAGCAACCAGTGACCAGCCCCCAGCGCCGCGTGGAAGATGCTGCGCTTGGTAACTAAGGTAAATATCGGGTAACCAACCCGATATTTACCTTGGTTACCAGTGCACGGAGCTACACGTGCAGAGAGCAGGGAGCAGCGCACACTGAGCGCTGGCTCTCTGCTCTCCTAGTTACAGCACACATCGGGTTAATTACCCGATGTGTCCTGCAGCTACATGTGCACAGAGCAGGAGCCGGCACTGACAGTGAGAGCGGCGGAGGCTGGTAACAAAGGTAAATATCGGGTAACCAAGGACAGGTCTTCTTGGTTACCCGATGTTTACATTGGTTACCAGCCTCCGCAGAAGCCGGCTCCTGCTGCCTGCACATTTAGTTGTTGCTGTCTCGCTGTCACACACAGCGATCTGCGCTTCACAGCGGGACAGCAACAACTAAAAAATGGCCCAGGACATTCAGCAACAACCAACGACCTCACAGCAGGGGCCAGGTTGTTGCTGGATGTCACACACAGCAACATCGCTAGCAACGTCACAAAAGTTGTTCGTTAGCAGCGATGTTGCTAGCGATGTTGCTTAGTGTGACGGGGCCTTTAGCTCAGCTACAGTGCGAGTTTCAAAAGCAGCTTTTAAATTAGCAAATATCTGGGTTATTGTCCTTTTATCTGTATTTAGCCAGGATTTAACCTCACGCTCTGCTACACCTGTCAGCTGCCCCAGCAAGACTGACACTTTTTGCTTGTCAGTCATAGAGTATATATCCAGGAGATTGCATATCTTTTCTCTAAATTCAGCTATGGTATTGGGTTCCCCAGCATATAAGATAAGTTTACCCAACTGGGATTCAAATAACTACAGGTCCATGAACTAATTTGTTGGTCGAATGCACTGGGTAGCAGACCTAAGAGGCTACCTGTAGTACTCCCTCCCCCCTATTTTTTTCATATATTGTTAGAGGGGAGCGAGTGCGTAAATATTCCGATTGCTGGACATAGAAAAAATCCCCAATCATACTTAACATTTACTAGTGTTCTGACTATGCACCTAGTATGATTGAACCACTTTGACTTCAGCACCAATTATACCCCTTTGGGCTTTGGGTCAATTTTTGGCACACAGTTAGGTTTTAGGGTGTACTAGGGATAGCCAACGTCGAGCGGGGGTGCCCAAAACTGTATGGCGTATTAACCTCCGCGGCTAGGAAGGATACAGACTAGGGATTCATGACCTGGCCCATATTTATACATCATAGCGATATCCCTTTTACGAGTTAAATCATCTTGGGCTATACCTCACCCTCCTAGATTAATACTCCCTTTAAGTACATCTAGTTTTGCACGACCGGGTGTGTGCTCACTGACCGATATAGCTGCATATGAAAAATATGGCTTGATTTAACTATTTTAATATTTATAAATAAAAATTGATTTGAGAGAAATTAGTCTTTCAGTCTATTAACAGTATTTTTCTCTAATTATTCATAAAATTGGTGTTCATTGTTCTGCGTACTCACTCAGTCCAGGAAGAATGACACCGACAGATTGTAAACCAGAATTCTGAGTACCTCTGCAGCCAGGATGGAGCATGTTGGGATCTGTGTCCTTGGTGTTGCTTGTTGGCCCGTTGCCTTTTCCTTGGCACTGTTTTGTCACTGTTGGACCCTCTAGCATAGAACTAGTCGGGTCCCGCTCACCCGTAACGGAGTGAGCTTGCTCTCAGGGTTCACGCTCGGGATTTTCTGGACTGTATGTGGGAAAGTCCTAATCCCATTAGTGCGCTAGTACCCCGATTTTGGAGCAGGTGAGGGATGAATCTTGAAGGCTTCACCCCCATCGGGCAAATTACCGGGCTGCGTGAAGCTACTTCCCAGCCTAGGGTCCACGTACCCCGTCATGCCCTGGCCCCTGCCCGGTGATGGCTCAAGGCCGCCAGCTGCCCTCCACAGCAGATCCGTGCCCCTTGACACGATCCCCTGTGACTGGGGTTCCAGCTCCTACCAGGCCCAGACCAACGTCTGCCACCTAGGATCTAGGAGCCCAGCTCCCACCCGTGACCTCTCCTCTCAAGAGTCACTACATACTGTCCTACTTTTGACACTTCTCACCTCCCCTTACCAATCCCCCAAGTGGGTGGCCCTATTCCCTTCAGGCCCCCCAATGGTGTGTCTGGTGGGTATGGTGTGAAGTGTTTCCCAGGGTTTTGATTGGCTAGGTTGTTAGCAACACCAAAGGACCAGGATCCGTAACCAAGGAGGGCGGATACTGTGCAGAAGGGCAGAGTGCACAATACCCTGTGACGACCTGATAAGCCAGGGCGTCACATTGATGTATGTAGAGACGAAAAGGGACACCCCTGTCTCATGCCATTTCAGATTTCCAGTGGCTCCGAAAGGGCCCCATTAATCTTTACTCTGGCAGTCGGTACCATATATAAAGCTTTTACTCTCATCAACATACGTTCCCCCAGACCCATCCTTTCCAGGACCAAGAACATAAATCCCCACTGCACCCTGTCGAACGCCTTTTCGGCATCTACCGATAACTTCAGGCCAAGGGGTCACAAAGAACATATCTAAACACGGTGCACGGAGGAAGATCCGGGCCACTTAGCAACACCAGAGGGGACGGGTCCCGGACGAGCTCCCCTCAGCAGCAGCGAACCCAGAGACTGTCTTCACCCAAGTATCAGCGTCTGCTTACTGACTACACCCAAGTTAACATCCATCTGAGTGTGTACGCTGCCCTCCCCTGCGTCCGGCCTGCACGACCATCCTTAATCCTCCACCATCCAGAGTCCCGGGGCCTCCCCTACCCGTGGAGGGAACGTCCTCTTTCTGCCCCGCTCCATCTCTCCCAGATACTCCCATCGGCAGCGGCGGTACTCCCCTTACCGCGAACCACGGGTGGCATCACAAACTCTTATCCCCTGTAAATACACCCCTTTTACATTTCAGCAGCCGCAGGACCCCGGGTCCGGAGACCCTCTAGCCACAGCAAACTCCTGGACCCGAGCAGTTCGACTGCTTGCAGGGGCGGCACACCTCAAATTTCTGGCGTCACGAACAGGATACGGACTCGGCCCACTAACCTGGGTGACATGCACCTTAGAATTCAAGCTGCGGTGTCAAGATCCCGTTCCCGCCATTTTCCGCCATCTTTGGGCAAGATGACGGCAGCAAGGGACTGGTCACCAGAGCGCACTGCTCCTGGGACCGTGACCTGGATAGAGCAAGAAACAGAGCAACTCTGCAGGAGGATGTGTGATGCCCTGGAAAAACCAGGTAGTCACAAAAGTGTCCATCCTCCTTGTTACCACCAAAACCCACACTCAGGTACAACACACAGCCATAAAAGCCTAGCGACCCCCTCATGATAATAAGAGCACACCAGTGGGCGGGATCAGGCGGATGAGAACGCCCACCTAGGGGTCCTGAGGTGTCAGAGGCGGGAACACAACAGTCGAGTTTACACAGGGCAAGTTAGGAGTTCAAGTGGAAGTGTGGAGGAGGAGAGAGTGGAAGGAAAGTACAGACTGTGCAGTGTAGTCAGGGGTAGGGGCCCTTGGACTACCCGGCTAGGTGGCAGACAGTGAGCAGGGCCACAGACAACGGAGATCCAGTCGCATGAGACCTAAAGTGGACCAGGGCAGGGTTGTAGCCTGCCGGTTCCGACAGCGGGAATCCGGTCCGGAGGCCGTGCATAGTCGGGGTGCCTGGACCCTAGGACGAGGAAGGTTGCATGCCCCTTGTTAATTCACCAGCAGAGGATGAGGTTTCAGGCCTTGTTCTCCCGAAGCCCAGAGAGCGAAACGGAAGCCCAACACGGGGGATAGGGTGTCCGTCAGAACCCACAGAGATCTCAAGGGTCAAATTTCGCGGGCCACAGCTCCCAAATTCATACAGAACCAGGAGTGGACTTCGGCAGCCGGTCACTGGCAACTTGGTTTACTACTGGACTTGTGTGAAATTACTGAACTGTGAGTACACCATTGTCCCCCGGTCCAACCCGGCGCACCACCTGCAGCAGCTATCACTCCCGTGTACCGACACAGGGCCCCGGGACTACACCTCCCCTACCCATGGAGGGGATCCCATCTAGCTGCCCTGTTCCACTAGCCCTGGGCGCCCCATCACCAGGCAGCGGCGGTGTCACCATCCCTCACCACAACCCACGGGTGGCGTCACAGACAAAATCCCCTGTAAATACCCCCTTTACGACGGTTATGAGGACGGACGGCCGTGCGAGCCCGGGTCCGGTCACCACTCGAGCCGCAGCAGTAACCCGGATCCGAGCAGCCCCAGAAGCGGCAGCGCCCCCCGCCTGCAACAGATGCAGACGCAGTTCCTCTATATCCTGGATCACTAGAGGGAAGAGATGAGGAGCCTGGCAGTGGCAGTGCGAGCCCATGAGATAGAAGTCCCATTCGAGGAGTGGGTAAGCAGCTACCCAGGCCCCGGTTGACCCAGGCTTACCCAGCCGCGGGATCCGGTCAGTCTGCAGGCTGCAGGCCTTGCCACCTGACCAGGTCACGACAGCGGTTGTCCCAGCATCGGCCCGACTAGACCCGGCCGCATCACCGGGCCCATACCCCGATACGGAGCACCTGGACTCTGCAACCCCGGCTGTGGAACAGCCGGTTTCTCTACCCACCATAGTGGAGTTGGAGCCTGTGGAGATGCCAGCTCCGGTGGCTGCCGAGGCCGCAGGAGTTCACGTACAACCGATGCCAGTGAGGCAGGCAAAGCCGGACGCCGACGCCCCTTACTGGGAAAGACATCAGCAAAAGTTGCACCTGGAGATTGCTACTCGAGAACAGCAGCAGCGGGGCATTGCTGACCACACACGCAGAGAAAAGGAGCACCTGAGGAATGCCACATTCTGTGTCAGAGGGCCGCGGTACTGGGGCCTGGTGCAACGTTTTGACCCCGTTCAGGGCTGGGGGTTCAGTAGCAAAGCAGGCCTCCTGGCAGGGATGTTCATCTGCCGGAGAGATGTGGAGGAGAACCTCCCATGGGGCCACCCGGGCCGCAACCTGGAGTAGGTAGATGTGGTGTCGTACTGTCGGCACTGTGGAAAGCGGGGCTGGTACGCCCTTAGGTAAAGAGGCTGGTGATGATCAATGAGGTTATGCCGGCCTCTGCAGTGAATTATGAGCACTAAAGGTAGCGGAAGCCGGCTATCTAGTTTAGCTGTGTTTTTCCTTTGTTATTTTTCTAAGTTTGTTATTTTTTTGAAAAGGATAAGTAATGTTTATATGCTGCAGTAATAATATGAAAAATGCTGATTTACATGTTTTCTAATGAACCGAATAATTCACTTGATTCACAGTGTTTGCACCCGGTGCATGGACTCCGTTATATTTTCCCCTTTTAGTATAAAAAATTGGACCTTGGCTGCGGGACTGGCAGCAGCCAGCATGAACTTGTGCCTTTTGTATACAGTTGCACCTCTTGTGCCTACCAAAGTTGTCCTTTTAAACATTCCGGGACTTTAACCCTGTCACGGACCCAAGTAGGAATGCGGCGGGTCAGGTTTGATTGGGTGGCGGGTTGAAGGGATCTGGGATATTGGAACTGGACTGTTGCAGGTAGAGGCTGCAACGGAGTAGGTTGAGCCTCCCACTACCACCACAACTAGTAGCATTCCATGGGTTTTAAAGATGAACTCTAAGGGGTACTTTGCACGCTGCAACATCGCTAGCGATCTCATTAGCGATGTGAAATTCTAGATCGCAAGTGCGATCTTTTGAGATCGCACATGCGTAAAATGACCTATGTGCGATCCCGAAAGATCGCACTTGCAATCTAGAATTTCACATCGCTAACGAGATCGCTAGCAATGTCGCAGCGTGCAAAGTACCCCTAAGAGTTTCTAGTTTGTAACATTAAAGTGATGTGCCTCCCCTGTGAGGGATGGAAACTGTGATTTAAAAATTGTTACCTTTTTTTTCTATTTCAGAAGCAGTTAATAAACCTCTATGTGTACTGTAGCTCGAGGACGAGCTACGTTTAACCAAGGGGGAATGTGATGCCCCTGGCCTATTCAGGGCATCACAGGGTACTGCACTCCTTTTCTCTCTTGTGCAGGACTCAACCCCCCATGGTTCTGGGATCCTAACCTCGGTGTTTTTCCCATCAGCATTCAAATCCTAGCCGCACCTCACACCACACTCTGTCAGGCACATCAGTGGATTGCTAAGCTGGAATAGGGCTGCCCACCTAGGGGTCAGGCAGGCTGGTGGGAGGGACATAGTCCAATCTGTAGTAGCCCTCAGAGAGTGAGGAGCTGAGGGAGTTGGAGATCCCTAATGTGTGACCGAGTCTAGGTCGCAGACGGTTGTCTGGGACCGGAGGAGTCAGAGACCCGGTCGCAGGGTATTGAGGCTGGGTGACTAGATCTAGTCTTGGAGGACGGTCAGCAGCTCGAGTCTAATAACCAGTCCGGGACCGAAAGCACGGCAGGGTACTGGACCCTAGATCAGGGAGTAGCTTCACGCAACCTAATAATTAACCTGGGAGGATAGTATCTTCAGTAACTGTCCCCACGAGCTCAGAGATCGAAGGCATCAACACAACGAGGGGTTAGGGCTTTCCAGCTTATGCGGCCCACTGAAATACCAAGTGTCAGCCATCGAGAGCACAGCTCCACTGCTTAACCTCAGGGAGAGGGACCCCGACAGCTTCAGGCCAAGGGGTCACAAAGAACGTTCTAAACATGGTGCACGGAGGAAGGTCCGAGCCACTTGGCAACACCAGAGGGGACGGATCCCGGACGAGCTCCCCTCAACGGCAGTGGTACACAATGACTTGGTTCATCTCTGTGTCAGAGTTTGCTTACTGACTGCACCCACGCTAACACCAATCTGAGTGAGTACGCTGCCCTCACCTGCGTCCGGCCTGCACCACCATCCTTAATCCTCCACCATCCAGAGTACCGGGGCCTCCCCTACCCATGGAAGGAACGTCATCTGGCTGCCCTGCTCCATCTCCCCCAGGTACTCCCATCGGCAGCGGCGGTACTCCCCTCACCACGAACCACGGGTGGCATCACAAACTCTTATCCCCTGTAAATACACCCCTTTTACATTTGAGCAGCCGCAGGCCTCCGGGTCCGGAGACCCTTGAGCCACAGCGAACTCCTGGACCTGAGCAGTTCGACTGGTTGCAGGTTCGGCACAGAGACCAGGGAAAGATATTAGAAGCAAGAAAAGGAAAGAGAAAACAAAGAACAAATAGATAGGGTACAGTACCCTAGTTAAAGGGTGTGCGTTGGACAAATGGCATTGAACCGCCATTAGCACAAGAGGGATTCAAGGAAACCGAAGACCCTCCCCGCCACCATGTTAATAGCTAATTTTTAATAAGTTTAGATCATTCTATATAAAACAAAACCAGGAAAACTAGATATATTATAATATAATACATAAACCTTTAGGGATTAGAATTTTATTTTCATTATAAGCCCCTCTAACTTTGCAAATAAATTTATCTTAATTCCCAATATAAATTGTTAGGTAGCCTATTTCCCCTGGAGAGGAACACAGAGGCTACAGACTGCCCAGGCCATAGGCAGGGAGAAAACACCGCAGAAAGGGAAATTTCCTTGGCGCACCCTCCTCCCCAGGACACTCGACCAGCCCCCACCCCCACCCTCATCCAGGGTCGTGCCATGGAACTTTATAGATTCTAAATGAGATACCCTAGAAAAAATCATTATAACCTCAGTAAAACAGAAGTAAGGGGTACTTTACACGTTGCGACATCGCAAACCGATGCTTGCGATGCCGAGCGCGATAGTACCCGCCCCCGTCGCAGCAGCGATATCTTGTGATTGCTGGCGTAGCGAACATTATCGCTACGGCAGCTTCACATGCACTTACCTGCCCTGCAATGTCGCTCTGGCCGGCGAACCGCCTCCTTACTAAGGGGGCGGGTCGTGCGGCGTCACAGCGACGTCACACGGCAGGCGGCCAATAGGAGCGGAGGGGTGGAGATGAGCGGGACGTAAACATCCCGTCCACCTCCTTCCTTCCGCATTGCAGCCGGGATGCAGGTAGGAGATGTTCCTCGCTCCAGCGGCTTCACACACAGCGATGTGTGCTGCCGCAGGAACGAGGAACAACATCGTACTGTCGCTGCACCGGCATTATGGAAATGTCGGACCCTACACCGATGATACGATAACGATGCTTTTGCGCTCGTTAATCGTATCAAAAAGGCTTTACACACTTCACACACGCGTCACTTTCGATTTGACCCCACCGACATCGCACCTGCAATATCGTAGTGTGTAAAGTACCCCTAAGTCCTCTAGGACTATATTAATATTAACCATCAACTATAACTGTAAGGGACCGATGAATAGTCCCTGTATCAATATATAAAGGTACACTATGTATAAGAATTAGAACCTGTAATGGATTGGATCCAAAGTCAGGACCCATACCCGGAGTCCATCCAGAAATTTTAGAGGTTTTGCCCATTGTGGGCCCCTGAACCTTAAAAGGATAGACACATGAAACCAAACGTCCTGTTTCAGGTTTCAGGTTCCACCTCCCTGGGCACTAACAGATTTCTGTTTCCCAGACGTGAGTCTTACAAGGAGAGTCCACGGGTAGATGAAGGCTCACTTGCCACTCTGGCAAAGATATCATGGGGAGTTCAAATACGCTCAGGAACCTCGCCAGGTCCCCCAGATTCCGGAAGATAGACGATTTTCCTTCTTTATAAGCTGTCAGCTGAAAGGGGAAACGCCAGGGCTACGGGATATTCCTCTCCTTTAACTGGGTCAGGAGGGGGCGCAGGGCTCTTCTCAGCTGTAGTGTGCTGTCCGGCACGATCTGTATCTGTGAACCCATAAAGGTAATAAGGCCTGATTGTATCCTGCAAATCACGTCCCGTACTCTTGTACTTTGGGCCGGTCTGGGGCCCAGAGCCCTGTGTATATGATCTAATTCCACTGGACCTTGGCTTTTATCCCCCAAAATCTGGGCAAAGAGCTGCTGTACTGTAGCATCTATATCTGGAGTACTCACTGTTTCGGGCAGGCCACAGATCCGTACATTGTTTCGCCTATTCCAATGCTCCATATCCTCTAGGCTTGAGGAGAGCTCCTCTAATCTGTCAGCCTGTCTGTTCACAGTTTCACACTGGAGAGCCATATTTGCAGCCATGACCTCCTGTGTTTTTCCCACTTCCTCTACTCTGGCATTGAACTCTGTCTTCAGCATTTGCAGCTCTTTTTTGTAGGTACTTTCCAGCCTGTCAGCAAATTGGTCCCTTTTTGTCGGCTGTGCATTGATGGACCTGCTGCTTATTGCCTGGAGACTGAGATCCCCTTCACCCTCATCTGCACTGGATAATTCCTGCTGTGAGCCATGGCTTATCAGCGGTGACTGCGAGATCTGCATCGTGGATCTCTCTCCCTGAGAGGACGCCGCCATCTTAGCTCTGGTGTTGTGCAGCGTCGCATGAGTGCTCTGGCTGAGGAAGCGATCCATGTCTCTGGTCGGTCCTCCTGACTTCTCCTGAGCTCCGGTACGTTTCCTGGTCTTGCCCATGTGTCAGTGAGTCTGCCACAAGAAGATAGTGGCTATTTGGGGGAAGAGTTGAAGCAGAGCTCTCTGTATATGTGTCCTGCTCTGCCATCACTTAGCCACGCCCCCCTCTCAGTGTTACTTTGGTATCAGACACATCTACCTCTCTGCGCCACCCCTCATCCCCACCTTCAACCTCATTATTTTAGGCCTCGTTCACATGTCCATGTTTCCGGTATGTGTGACATCCCTTTTTTTCACAAATGCCACCTATTTCCATTATAACCTATGGTGATCTTCACATGTCTATGTGAACCACACAGATACATATCCGTTTTTTTCTGGCAGCATGAATGACAAGGGCCAGTGTCGCGGGCGGAGGAGGGGACGCTGCGCTCTCCCACTGCTCGGGTCCGGCTGCCGCTGCTGCTGCGGCTACTGCTGCTCGGTGGTGGCTCGAGCGGTGGGCCGGATCCCGGGGACTCGAGCGGCGTTCCTCGCCCGTGAGTGAAAAGGGGATTTTTATTGTGGGGGTTTTGATTATTGTCCGTGACGCCACCCACGGTTGTGGTGATATTCGTGACACCACCGCTGCTCTAGACGAGGATCCCGGGAGCGGTGACAGGGAGCAGCTTAGTTGTTAGTTCTCCCCTCCGTGGGTAGGGGGTTGGTTGTCCCGGGGTCCGATGATGGGGTAGGCTGGATGGCAGGCGGGTTACGGAGCCTGGCGAGGTGCAGGGTCGCGGGGGCAGCGCTGTGCCGCACGACACGGTGGTACTCACTCAGCCAATGATGAGGACACAGTTCTCGGTAAAACACACGGCTGGATGGACGGGTCCCACAGACGGCTGCGGTGTTGTTTTCTCCCGGCAGGTTGATGGTGACTGCCTTTCCCTGCACCTAGATACGGTAGATGGTTCCAATGGGTTCCCACCGGTAACCCGCTCCCCAGCTTGGATATGAGCCGGGGGAGCCCCTTTTGCCCGCAGGCTCTGGCCCTGAGAAACGGTTGCCTTGGCGGTGGCGGTGTCTCCCTCACTTTGGTTGGACTGTTGCCTTCTGTCGGGACTTGGCTGTTGGGAAACCCAGGAGGTTCCCTTCACTAACGAATTTGGCAAATTCACGGTGACTCCTAGCCTTGCCAGGGTCCGTAAGCCCCTGCCAGATGGTGCTGGCTTCTCTTTGCGTACCGGTCCGGTACCGCCGGGCCACCGCCCGCCCACGGTCCTTACGGTACACTCCGATAGGCCACTCCTGCAGATGGTCACCACCGTCTGCCAACCTTGCTGGACGTGCCCGGGCTCCAACCTGGACACCTGCAGTAGCTCAACACGCTTTTACTCTCTGCACTTAACTCTGCTCCACACTCAAGCTCTGCCTGAGCTAAACTGACTACAGTTTCCTGCCTCCAGGACTGTGAACTCCTCGGTGGGCGGGACCAACCGCCTGGCCCACCCCCCTGGTGTGAACATCAGCCCCTGGAGGAAGGCAACAAGGGTTTTGTGTCTGACTTTGGTGTGCCTGCTGGGAGTGTGGGGTGTTGTGCTGTGTGGCCCCTGGCTTGTCCAGGGCGCCACACCAGCACAAGTCTACACGTACAGCACAAAGATGTCATCCATGTGCCGTATGTGTTTAACATGGAAAGTATAGAAGAAGCTGTGTAATATTTTCTTTAGCCATATCAGAAAAACACATGCCACACGGATGACACATTGATGGCACACTGATTGAAAACACTGAGTACACCGGTACTAGTATTTCAGGTATGTGTTATTAAGCATGTGTGAAGGGGACCTTACACATAGGGAGCAGTAGTCCAAAAATGCAAAGCTTTTACAATATCTCCCAGAGTAAATATTTTTCCGTGAACTCAAGCACTAACGTTCTCTAACTAGTTTGACACGGATAGATTCTGGTTGTCCTGGAGCAGACAATGCCACAGTTCCCACTTGTATGACGTTCATTTCTTAATCAGTGGTGGTCTGACTGCCAGCATCCCAAATTATTCTCAGAAGAAATGAGGTACAGGACTAGTTAAGTTGAGTAGCACCTTAAGAGATTATGACAGCAGGTAGACCGCTTCCCCACTGTGCATGGATCTGTAACTGTTTTATCCATATAAACAGTCACATTTGCAAATAAACCCCATTGCCATTATTTTCTGTATCAGTGGGACCCCCCACATCCCATTCTATAAAAATCTAAAGGGTGCTTTACACGCTGCGACATCGCTTGCGATTGCTAGCAATGTCGCGAGCGATAGCACCCGCCCCCGTCGTTCGTGCGACATGTGTTGATCGTTGCCGTAGCGAACAATATTGCTACGGCAGCGTCACATGCACATACCTGCTTAGCGACGTCGCTGGAGACACCGAACAATCTCTCCTTTAAGGGGTTGGTTCGTTCGGCGTCACAGCGACGTCACTAAGCGGCCGCCCAATAGCAGAGGAGGGGCGGAGATGAGCGGCCGGAACATGCTGCCCACCTCCTTCATTCCTCATTGCCGGTGGACGCAGGTAAGGAGATGTTCATCGTTCCTGCGGTGTCACACATAGCGATGTGTGATGCCGCAGGAACGACGAACAACCAGCGGCATGCACCACCAACGATATTGTGAAAAGGAGCGATGTGTCAACGATCAACGATTTTTGACGTTTTTGCGATCGTTGATCGTCGCTCCTTTTAGTCACACACAACGATATCGCTAACGGCGCCGGATGTGCGTCACGAACACCGTGACCCCGACCATATATCGTTAGGGATATCGTTGTGTGTAAAGTACCCTTTACAGTGGGAATATCATTGTCTGATGGGACTGCAGCATGTAGACAAAAGTTATGCTTTCTGTAGATGTAGCATTATATACAGCTGATGGACAGCGGCAGTGCATATTATATGAGCGGGAGCAGGAGATCAAAGGCTCCCTCCCGCAGCTTCACCAGCTCCCAGCACCGCTCCAGAGCTGCCCCCATCTCCCCTTGACCCTGCAGTATATATATATATATATATATATATATATATATATATATATTATATATATATATATATATATATATACCCCCCCGTATATTCTTTTTATAAGATGCACCCCCTACTTTCCCCCAAAATTTGGGGGAACAAAAGTGCGTCTTATAAAGCGAAAAATACGATAAGTGATGCCTGTACCTATAGGCAATATATCATCAGCCGAATCACAACGAGCCAAAGTCTTGGTACACCTGAGCCTGATTGTAAGCACTGCTATTCTTTCCTAGGAGACCAACCACAGCTGATGTACTGCGGAGGTGAACACTAACCAAGGTAATGATCAGTAAACGATAAAATTAAAATATCTCCTTTCTTGAGAATGGAAACCAGCCATACCACACTCCTGAGACCCCACAGTACTGTCATGGCTCTCAAAATATTTAACCCATGTCTTATCCCACCCAACGCATAATGTAATGACGTAGTCAGCAAACGTAGCAGAGTTCAGATCCGGGTCGGGCAGCAAGGTACAAAAACAGTAGGCAGAAGGGTAGTCAAAAACACGCAGAAGTCAACACAGGAATCACCAACAGAATAGGACGTAACAGGAGCCAGGAAAATCAGAACTATATCTGGCAGTGATCATGTTACAGGAAGGGAAATAAGAAGGGTGTGGTGTCTTCCCATTGGCTGTAGCTGAACGCTGGCAACCTCAGCTGAAAGACACATGCCACCCACAGTCAGCCAGCGGTACTGCAGATCCCAAGCTAACCCAGCCCAGTGGATGATCGGAGCCTGCGTCCACTGGTGCCGCTGGCATCGACTTCTCTCCCATCACCAGCACCATCCACGGCAGGAACACGGCGTTGCCTGGCGATCGGAGCAGAAGTCGCTGGAGGAGACTCCGGCGGTGACGTAACAACACTGTAGCTGTAAAAAGCCACGCTTTTGCTGATCAAACCGTTCTCGAATGTAACTCGAGCTGCCGAACTTTTAGCAAAAAGCTCGAGTTCGAGTTCTATCTAGAACACCCCCCAAAATCACTCGAACCGCGAACTGGAGAACCATGAACTACGAACCGCGCTCAACTCTAATCACTACTACAAAATTTTTATTTTGTTTCTCTCACTGAGAGCAATCAATAATGTAGTCTCATAAACATTAGATTTTTACCATTTGTTGGTGCTGTGTCCAACCCAACCCACTGTCTTTTCCACTGCCTGCATCACTTACATTGTACCGGGTGGGGGTCCGAATATTGACAACCCTTATGATGAACTGTTTCAGGAGAATGAAATAAGCCAGAAAACCAATCTAAACAAGGAAGGAATCTACAGCGCTCACACGGGAGCCATATTGCCTGCAAATAGCTGAGCAGAAGGAGTGCCAATAGTCAGATCTTCAATGATCTAATATTGATGGCTTATCCTAAGGACAAACTCTGCACTCGAAGGACTTCACTCTGTGTTTTTGCATAATTTACCTCTTTGTAGATGAGCGGATTCTACTCATAGAGGCTTCCACTTAACAATAAAACCACATATAGTTCACCCAGGAAGACCTAGCAGATTACACATTTCACAAGTTGCCTTGTTATTTTACCTGAAGAAGGCCATTTTTTTAAAGATTTTAATCCGAAACACGTTGTAATATTTTTTAGTAGCAAAATAAAACTTCTTCTGAAAAACTACATGTAGAAAGGCAACACACACTATTGTGCATTGCAGGCGGTTGTTCTTGCTAAGAATTTTTGGTAACAATAACTTTCTTTAATGCGACCTGAACCCATACTTGATTGAGCTCCTCTCATCAGCCTAAGGGCACATTCAGACGTCTGTGCAAATCGGTCCAAACTCTGACCCCAATGCATTGACTGGCCGCAAGTCTCATGGGCATATACAAGATTGCTAAGTTCGGTCAGGAGGCACGAGACCAGTCCGTGCATTGCTGTCTGAGATCACAACAGTTTGCAAGGACGGCTGAAAGTGCACTAAGGCTGTTTATATTTATTGCTGGATACTACCTACCCTTTACATTTATCGCTTCTAGCTCAGGAGAGGCACATCTGATAAATATTAGGTTTAGGGTCCTATTAGACAGAGGTCGTGGCAAATGGACTCTCATGAATTGGCCAATCTGTGCACTAAGTACCTTCATTTTCTAAGTATATTTTATATAGCAGTAATGCACTTCAAATATTATACAATCAATGCTTCAAGACATCTTCGTGCTTACAGAGGCTGCTGTATTCTTTTGTTTGTATATTATGCACCTGATCACACTTGCTTTATTCTGTTTGGATGTACTGGTCAGTTGTTGTTTTTTTAAGCTAAAGTTTTTATTCTTATGACTTTGGGGTTTATTTGACTTTTTTATTGTTTTTTATATAAAAAAAATAGGCAAAGCGATAAACCCCCCACCCCAGCACGTCTCTCTTTTTTATGGTGTACACTACTTGGGATAACCATCGGCACCCCGATTGCAATGTAGGGGCAGTAATGGAGGTATAGAGGAAGCCTCTTCCCTCTGTCCACCATCTAGATGGGACTGTCGCTATTGACCATAGCATCTAAAGGGTTAAACAGTTGGGATTGGTGCTGGCAATTGCAGCTGATACGCACTCATTGATTTAATGGGTTAACCACCACTTGCTTCTATTAAGAGCTGTGAAGATCCATACAGAGGATCAGGTACAAAGCTGTCATTATACTAAGATGTCAAATGTAAGAATTCTCATCAGAAGCCAGAATAATATTTAATTATTTCTTTATAATATTTTTTTTATCAGTATGTCTTTAGAGTGTGGGAGGAAACCGGAGTACCCGGAGGAAACCCACGCAAACACGGGGAGAACATACAGACTCCATGTACCATGTTGCCCAATAGTCGTCAGTATGGCCCTGATCATGATAGCGCCTCATGACGTAGATATAACTTAATATAAAAGTCACTTGATCCGTGAACATGTTTCACCACGGAAAGTCAGGTAATTGGTGAGAACAGAAACCACGCCTGGAATCTGTCTCTTGATGCAGCTGGAAACTCACTTATTCTGTGAGTACTTCTGTCTGCAGAAAGTCCAGTAAATGTCAAATCCATTGATTGAGAACAGAAACCGAGCCCGGAATCTGTCTCTTGATGCAGCAGGAAACTCACTTTGTTCCGTGAATACATCTGACTGCGGAAAGTCCAGTAAATGTCGAATCCAGTGGTTGAGAACAGAAACCGAGCCCGGAATCTGTCTCTTGATGCAGCAGGAAACTCACTTTGTTCAGTGAATACATCTGACTGCGGAAAGTCCAGTAAATGTCGAATCCAGTGGTTGAGAACAGAAACCGAGCCCGGAATCTGTCTCTTGATGCAGCAGGAAACTCACTTTGTTCAGTGAATACATCTGACTGCAGAAAGTCCAGTAAAAGTCATATCCATAAGTAAGCACAGAGACCGAGCCCGGAATCTGTCTTTTTTTCTGATGTGTTGTTGGAATAGTGATCACATCCGGCTGGATTAAATATTCATTGATGGAAGATGATCAAACCTTTCTTTGGAATAGTGATCTGCAGAAAAAATAAATATGAATGATTATGACTGAAGTTGGAACAACTGAATATCATATATAAGTGGCACACAATGTACTACTGGCTATTGATTGATAATCTTGTGGATTCTTAGACCCAGAATGCATCATATTGGCTGGCATTAAGCATTTCATGGATATCTAAGAAGTACAGATCAACCAGCCTCTGAGAATCATATCAGAGAGCCAATATTCGCACTGAAAGCTCCATGAAAATAGATATGGATAATCAAATCAGTGTCATCCAATCCTATTTAGAAAGCATCAGTCACAGCAGGGATAGCAAAGAGAACAAAATTGAAGACCTTTAAAACACAAGTATCGCCAATTAAAAAGACCATCAAAAACCTAAAAACGAACCAAAAGTTTTTAGGTAAAAAAATCGCCCATCTAGAAGATCAGAATCTGCAAAATAACTTAAAAATGAGGGGAATTCCAGGAGGTATCCAAAATGATAGACTGCAAGTAAATCTAAAATATCTCATAAAAAGTGCAATTCCTCAACTGAGAGATTTGGAGCTTACAATAAGCTACTGAGGTCAAGATTTATACGTAATGAACGTAATGTGAAATTGTGTTTGCATTTCTTCCTTACTAAGGACTTACAAATAACTTAAAGAGAAATATGATTTTGCCAGGTCCATACCAAGACATAAGAGTCTTCATGGACTTATCTAAAGAAACTATATCCATAAGGAAATTTTATGGGGAAATCACTACAATTCTCCAACCAAAGGGGATAAATTACTCATGGGGATTCCCCGCTAAACCTTTCCTTTCCTATCAAAGTAAAACAGTCCCAATACTAGCTTCATTATGATGGAAAGAAGATACTCCAGGACTTAAATTACGAGATCCCGTAGAACGCTCCCGACAAGGCCTAAATAAACCTCATATTTTCCATGTATTACAACTAATGATGACCCTTTTTAAGCTTTACATCCCTTCTTGGATCTTACAATTTTAGGAATTTGCTCAGAAAACAGCAATATTTATTCTTTATCTCCTCTACAAGAAGTGAATTGAAGGTGATACCATGAACTTTTGCTTTCATGGGAGAAAACCAATTTTCCAGTCTAGTTGCTTCCTCCAGTAGGACTTCAAGGCGTCTTTTATTTGGTTTAAAATATTTGTACACGTTTTATCTGTTCTGTATTTTAAACCCCTTTTTCTATTTTCATATCAAAAATGTCAGATAAAAACGTTAAATTTCACATTTCAATTTGTAAGATTAATAATAATGTTTTTACATTAGTTAATGTTTTCGGACCCAAAAAGGAACAAATCACCTTTCTTAACAAATTTGTTGATAAAAATAATGAAGTTCCGAAGGGAGAGTTGTTACTTTTTGGTGACTTTAACATTGCTCCAAACGGTTACTTAGACTCAAATTCTCAGCCAGGAAACTTATTCCAAAGATTAAATAATTAGATTCTCCAGAATCCAACCATCATCTCTAGGATCCAACCATCATCTCCAGAGACTGACCATTTCTCACATTTGAAAATGCAAAACCCCGACTGTCGCCCTTATTCATTCTCGTCTGGACTACTGCAACTCTTTACTGATCGGTCTCCCTCCAACCAAACTTCCTTCTCTCCAATTCATGCTGGATGCGGGAGCCAGGGACGTATGTTTGTCCAGCCGCTTGACCGACACCTCCACCTTGTGCCAGTCATTACAGTGGCTGCCCATCAGCTACAGAATACAATACAAACTTATTTCTCACCCATATAGCTCTCCATGGTTCTGCACCACCGTATATCTCATCCCTCAACCCACCCGCCCTCTCCATTCCGCAAATAATCTTAGATTAACATCCTCCATAATGCGAACATCACACTTCCGTCTCCAATACTTTTCTTGTGCTGCGTCAGTTTTCTGAAATGCACTACCCCAAACAATACAATTAATATCCAGCCCCTATGTTTTCAGGCTTGCGTTAAAATACCAAATACCTCTGCAAGGGAGTTCACACACTACTCCGACATAAAACCCTGTCTAGAATTGATGTAAATATGGGTGAAAAGACATGGTGTGAACATTCCCATCTTATCTTACCTTTAAATTTTCCATCAGGTTCAACCGTAAAAAATTCTAATTTATGGAGATGTAACTATCACCTCCTCGAGGACACAATCTATAAAGACAAAATAGAAACAACATAAAAAAAAAATTATATAGAAAAATTAAACAGAAGGATTATCTATATATACACTAAATTATTCAGCAATTAGAGTCACCAATTGGTGAGTCTATGGGGACAATACTCACAAGTTAGATCAAGAGCCAGCACCGGTGAGAAATTAATATAAAACTTAACTTTTAATAATACTTTCAGTAAAATTGCGTGAAATCTAAAAAATACAGTTCAGATTGCCCTATAGGCAGCCAGGGTACCGTATTCAACCCTATATCAGGTAGCCCCTGGGTAATTGCCACAAGGGGATAACAATTATGTGTGTGAGGAATAATGCTCAATCTATTACTCAATGCAGTAACGGTAACCGAGGGGGGGGGGACAGTGGTCCAACAAATGACATACACAGTGTCTATATCAACCCCATATCCGTTAACAGCAGAGTATAGCTTATTGCCTTTTTACTGATTAATAAGGCACATCAAACACATAAGAAAAAAATTGGAATGGTCTCACCCATTTAGATGATCCTCCAAGATTTCAGTCAGCATTTTCATACAGGAGGGGTCACGGCAAGGGCTGGATGTCGGGTTTTAAATAAAGCTTACCCTAACAAAGCCCCTTTGACTCCCGTCCTTACAAGGACGGTCCACAGCTGAACCTATGTCCTCATATATAAACAGCCCCACATGCCTCCCGACGCGTTTCGTCACCAAAAAATGTGACTCCTCAGGGGACCGGGCATACAAGAATTGCGGGCCGGATGTGCTGTGGCACCTGCAGAGTCCCACCACCAAATGCTGCAAACCGTTAGCCCCAGAGACTGGCAGTTTATGTATATACAAACAGGGCCCAGCGGCCAATCCAAAGCGCCTCCACTTAGGTGCACTTAATCAACGTAATTGATCAGTTAAGAATGAACTCACCGCCCCTTGTGTTCTCCTAATCGGGTCCCGCTGGATAACACGTGTCATGGCGTCCCCTTCTCCTTCATACATTGCACACCCGGTGCGTGTATCGCATATCCGGGTTGTGGGCATGAGAGTGAGGCTTGTAACGCATCACGTGGTACATTCGGCACCTCGTGATCAATGACGTAATCCACTATGTCATGCGCAGATGCTGCGCTGTAGGAGTGTTAGACAGAGGGAGGTTTGAGCCTTATCACGTGATGTAAACAACACCACGTGATTCTACACGTGATCGGTCGCGTCAATACTGAGTCACAGTAGACGCTAAGGTTTACAGAGTATCGCCCCCCGATCCACCCAATGGGGCCGGCAGGGGAAACAAGACCACCCGCCATAGGCCGCCCTCCAGAATGCGGCCATATTGCGTGCAGCAAAGAAACGATCCCAGGCGTCCATTTCCCCTGTATAGTGGGAAGGGGGGGGAGAGTCCATTATACTCTACAGATGTATAATGGGGCACCCAGTTCACAAAAACACCACTCCTTACGATAAGGAAAAATCATCCCTAGATCAATCATAGGGGTGGTTTGTACACAGACTGACATGAACGCTTCGCCACCCTTTCAATACATTCCTATAGCGTGGAAGAAAAAATCCATAGGTAAAAACATGATTGGAAATACTACCAATATCCCATTACAGCCCAATAAGCCTTCAAACGGTACCAAATATTAAACCTAGCTATCAGATCCCATAGATATATAGGGCTTCAAAATATGGTTAAGTGGATCCCATATTTACATACGATGTTCCACGAGGAGATATATATACTACTAAGGATATACTAGCAATCAAGGAGGGGGGGGGGGGGGAATTTACACATGTCAGTCAGGTGGAGGTCATCATTTAGGGGTACCCAAAAAGTATGACTTCGTGGTGAATGTGTCAGAGGTTGATGTATTTTTTAGATATATATGTTGGTGAAAAAACTTTTTCACCATATTAGTGTTGGTGGCCATATCCAGACCACATTTTGTCCAGTATAATATTAGGCAGAGAGGGCGGTTAGCAAGAATTTGAAAGTTTGTTACAAAGACAAGGGTGTAAACCAAATGTCCCAGAGGAAGCAACCCAGGGCGGTTTAGATGTAGCAGCCATACAGTAGTTGTTCGTTGAGGCCCCGGGGTGTCACAGTATCCATCCTGAAAATCCACCTGGTCTCGCGTTGCAGGACCAGGCGGTCCCAGTTTCCTCCCCTATTGGGTGGGTCGACTTTATCAATGCCGACGAACGAAATCACACTTTTTTTCCCCCCATGTACATTATTTACATGACGAGCCAGGGGGGTCTCCCTCCTATGTTCCATGTCACCCAAATGGTCCCCAATACGTCGTCTAAATTCTCTGATAGTTTTCCCGATGTATTCCAAACCGCATTCACAGGTGGCTTTATAGATGATTCCTCGGGAGCGACAGTTTATGTAATGACGTATTTCAAATTTCTCATGGGTGACATTAGATTCAAAGTTTTTGGAGGGTTTTACAAATGGACATGCTACACATCCGCCACATCTATAGCTACCCTTGATGTTGGATTTCAGCCATGTTTGTTGTTGGGACGCCTGAAAATGGCTATGGACGAGCCTATCCTGTATGGATCGTCCCTTTTTGTAGGTGACACGTGGGTATTCACCGATTTTATCCTCAAGGTCCTTATCCATTCATAGAATGGACCAGTGTCTTTCCAGGATGTTCCTTACCTCATGAGAACCATTAGAGAAGGTCGTGATGAACCTAATCAATCCTTCATCATTTTTTGTAGGGGCTGGGACCAAAAGGTCTGCTCTATTCATTTTTTTGATGTCGTTATAGGCTTTCCTTAAAACTCTGTCTGGGTAGCCTCTATTTAGAAACCTTTCCCTGAGGTCATTGGCCTGTTGATGGAAGGAGCCCTCATCCGAGCAGTTCCTACGCATTCTAAGATATTGCCCCTTGGGTATTCCCTTTTTTAGGGGGGTTGGGTGATTACTTTCCCATCTTAGAATGGAGTTAGTAGATGTTGGTTTTCTATATGTACTCGTTTTGAGGGTACCTCCCTCTGTTCTTTCGACCAAAATGTCCAAAAAGGGTAAGATGGTATGGTTAGCCTCATAAGTGAAACGTAGTCCAATGGGGTTGTCATTCAAAGAAACCACAAACTTCTTGAGAGCACCTTCCGAGCCACGCCATATTATGAATACGTCATCAATATAACGTGCCCAGAGTTCTACCCTCCGGATGTCCTCAACCTCGTCCTCGCCGGTGAATACCATGGTCTCCTCCCACCAGCCCAGGAGCAGGTTGGCATACGAGGGGGCACAAGGGCTCCCCATCGCAGTGCCCCTGCGCTGGTGGAAGAACCTGCCGTCGAAGACGAAGTAGTTTCTGGTTAGGCAAAACTCGAGTGCTCTCAAAATGAAGGAATTGTGCTCAGTGAACTGACAACCCCTAGTGGACAAAAAGTATTCAACCGCCTGCAGACCTTTTTCGTGCGGTATGGAAGAGTACAACGCCTCCACGTCGATACTTGCCAGCATGCAGTCATCGTCCAAGCATATCCCCTCAATCTTCCTCAGGAAGTCCGTGGAGTCCCTGGTATAGGACTGTAAAGATGTAACAAAAGGACGCAGGACGATGTCTAGATACTGGCCCAGGTTCTGACAGATGCTGTTGATACCTGAGACTATGGGTCTACCCTTTATAGGATCTAGTCCTTTATGCACCTTCGGTAATCCATAAAAGGTAGCAACCACAGGATTCTGTGGTAGAAGAAATTCATACTCCCTTTTATTAATGGATTTTGACACAAGTGCCTGATCCAATAGAGATTTCATCTCCGACAGGAAGGTTTTAGTAGGGTTTTCCCTCAAGATGCCATAGCCCTCTCTGTCTTCAAGGAGGTCAAGACACATTCTGCGATACTTATCGGAATCCATGACCACCACATTGCCGCCCTTGTCGGAGGGCTTGATGACAATGTGGCGGTCCTGCTCCAAACAACGCAGAGCCCCAATCTCTTCCTCGGTACAGTTAAATGATGTAAAGGGGTTTCGCTGTTTCAGTTTCTTAAGGTCTTCAGTTACTAAGTTAACAAAAATGTCAACAGTAGAAACGTCACCCTGTGGTGGCGGCATCTTGGTGCTCTTATTTTTGAGCTCAGTGAAGGGGCCTTCCCCTCTATGATTAGGGTTTTCTGCGGCTAGTGAGTCAAGTAGCCTGACATCCGGTAACATGTCGAGTGGAATACCCAGCTCCTCACAGGTTTTATCATCCTGTCTGCAATAATGTTTTCTCCATTTAAGCTTTCGTGCGAACAAATTAAGATCCTTGACACACTCAAACAAATCAAGATCAGAGGTAGGCACAAACGAAAGGCCCCGTTCAAGAACGGATTGTTCCAACTCACTGAGGGGTCGGGAGGACAAGTTGAGGACCTGCATGCCTATTTTGGAAATTGGCCCCTCCCCTCTGTCCGGCTCCTCAGTGAGTATTCGCGGTCTAAAAAATGAGGCCCCTGTGTAAACTGGTTTCCTCTGCCTCTATTAGAGAAAGAGCCCTTTCCCCTTCGTCCTTGCCCCCCCCTACTGCTCCTGGTGTCACTCTCGGACGCCTCTGTATCAGAGGACGAGGGGTCTACAGGGATCTCGGTTTGTAGTGTTTTATTATTGAGAAAAATGTAGGCTCTATTCTCTCTAAAATCCTGTAGATCGCGAACAAATTGTTTGTGTTTCCTTTCTTTAACGTTGTGCTGGAATCTCTCTATATCGTTTTGTAGTGTCAATTCCTTCTTAGAAAAATCTGCTTCACTAGAAAACTTTTTTGCGGAGTCTATCAAGTCTCTAAGGTTCTCGTTCAAGTGTGAGAGTGTATTTTTTTCCTCCTCTAAGAGAAGTCTCATAAATCTATGCGCACTTTCAGTGGCTTCTCTCTCCCACTTTTTGATGAAATCTGGACTTTTAGACCTATTGCCGGGATTCAGGGTTATTCTAAGACCCCTCGGTACTATGTTCTCTTTTAGGTAATTTTCTAGGGTCTGCACCTCCCACCAAGAGATGACCTGGTCCTTGTACAGTCTGGTCAGATCTTTGAATATTAAACTGTATGTGGGGGTGTATCTCTTTGTTATAGTGACACGCTCAGAAAACACTTCTCTTGCCTCCTCTAACCAGCTATCGGTCTTCAAGCCATCGGTCAAAAAACCTGCCATATTATGTTTTTCAAAATTATTCAGCAATTAGAGTCACCAATTGGTGAGTCTATGGGGACAATACTCACAAGTTAGATCAAGAGCCAGCACCGGTGAGAAATTAATATAAAACTTAACTTTTAATAATACTTTCAGTAAAATTGCGTGAAATCTAAAAAATACAGTTCAGATTGCCCTATAGGCAGCCAGGGTACCGTATTCAACCCTATATCAGGTAGCCCCTGGGTAATTGCCACAAGGGGATAACAATTATGTGTGTGAGGAATAATGCTCAATCTATTACTCAATGCAGTAACGGTAACCGAGGGGGGGGGGACAGTGGTCCAACAAATGACATACACAGTGTCTATATCAACCCCATATCCGTTAACAGCAGAGTATAGCTTATTGCCTTTTTACTGATTAATAAGGCACATCAAACACATAAGAAAAAAATTGGAATGGTCTCACCCATTTAGATGATCCTCCAAGATTTCAGTCAGCATTTTCATACAGGAGGGGTCACGGCAAGGGCTGGATGTCGGGCCCCATTGGGTGGATCGGGGGGCGATACTCTGTAAACCTTAGCGTCTACTGTGACTCAGTATTGACGCGACCGATCACGTGTAGAATCACGTGGTGTTGTTTACATCACGTGATAAGGCTCAAACCTCCCTCTGTCTAACACTCCTACAGCGCAGCATCTGCGCATGACATAGTGGATTACGTCATTGATCACGAGGTGCCGAATGTACCACGTGATGCGTTACAAGCCTCACTCTCATGCCCACAACCCGGATATGCGATACACGCACCGGGTGTGCAATGTATGAAGGAGAAGGGGACGCCATGACACGTGTTATCCAGCGGGACCCGATTAGGAGAACACAAGGGGCGGTGAGTTCATTCTTAACTGATCAATTACGTTGATTAAGTGCACCTAAGTGGAGGCGCTTTGGATTGGCCGCTGGGCCCTGTTTGTATATACATAAACTGCCAGTCTCTGGGGCTAACGGTTTGCAGCATTTGGTGGTGGGACTCTGCAGGTGCCACAGCACATCCGGCCCGCAATTCTTGTATGCCCGGTCCCCTGAGGAGTCACATTTTTTGGTGACGAAACGCGTCGGGAGGCATGTGGGGCTGTTTATATATGAGGACATAGGTTCAGCTGTGGACCGTCCTTGTAAGGACGGGAGTCAAAGGGGCTTTGTTAGGGTAAGCTTTATTTAAAACCCGACATCCAGCCCTTGCCGTGACCCCTCCTGTATGAAAATGCTGACTGAAATCTTGGAGGATCATCTAAATGGGTGAGACCATTCCAATTTTTTTCTTATGTGTTTGATGTGCCTTATTAATCAGTAAAAAGGCAATAAGCTATACTCTGCTGTTAACGGATATGGGGTTGATATAGACACTGTGTATGTCATTTGTTGGACCACTGTCCCCCCCCCCTCGGTTACCGTTACTGCATTGAGTAATAGATTGAGCATTATTCCTCACACACATAATTGTTATCCCCTTGTGGCAATTACCCAGGGGCTACCTGATATAGGGTTGAATACGGTACCCTGGCTGCCTATAGGGCAATCTGAACTGTATTTTTTAGATTTCACGCAATTTTACTGAAAGTATTATTAAAAGTTAAGTTTTATATTAATTTCTCACCGGTGCTGGCTCTTGATATATACACTAAAGTATTCAACCTCACATATCCTATTACAACGTGATAAACACACTATAAAATTATGCTAAGGTGATACTTTACTCCAATGAAACTCCACCAAGTTTTTCCTTCTCAATCTCCTCTATACTGGAGAGGCCGTGATAAACCGGGAGACATTTTACACATATTTTGGAGTTGTCCAGTATTAATGGAATTATGGAAAGAAACTTTGAACTTTCTCCTATGAATTTCTAAACCAAATGTTACACTTATTCCACAATTAATATTATTCTCATGAGGTCTAGAACAAATCCCAAAATTATCATAAATCCCTAACTAAAACATAACATTTAATGATACTCTTAAAAGGTACACAACCACAATTCAATTTGATAAAACAAACCGGTGCACAGTAGAGAGAGGGAAACTCAATCTCTACAATATCCACTCCCTCCTGTACCCTACCTAGCCGTGGAGGTTGGCACCCTATAGATACAATATGGCTCCCCCACTCACCGACAGCTGTCCCTGCTATTGCCCTGTAAACCCCCACAATCAAAGATAAAGTGCAGTGTGGATAACATAAAGTGATAATGTGCAATAATTGGGTTCACAAAAGCCTCCTAAAGATTCAGGAGGTCACCAGTGTTCTCAATGAGAACCTCTACAAATGCGTTTCCCCAAACTTGGTTCATCAGGAGGCTGATAGTAAGTTAATGTGGCTAGATACCCCAATAGCAGCCCCCATGCTGCCAGATTTTCATGATGTTTCAAATTCTGACAGATTTCTTGTTATATCTTTTTTGGTGAGCAAACGTTTCATCACAACACAATGGAAGCAAATAATATTGCCATCAATATCACAAGTAATAGAAAGGATATTAATTTCACACTATATATATATATATATATATATATATATATATATTTATATATATAGATATATATAATATATACCGTATTTTTCGCTTCATAAGACGCATGTTTCCTCCCAAAAATTTGGGAGGAAAATGGGGCGTGCGTCTTATAATCCAAATATAGCGGTACCTGGGGGTCCTGTCTGTGCGGTGATCGGGCGGCCGGGTGCCTGTGGTTGCGTGCAAGCAACTGGGTACCTGTGCTTGCGTGCGGTGGCAGCCGGGTACCCGTGGCTGCGTGCGGGCGGCGGCCGGGTGCTGTGTGCGGGCGGCGGCCGGGTGCTGTGTGCAGGCGGCCGGGTGCTCTTTGCGGGCAGCGGTCGGGTGCCCGTGCGGGCGGCAGACGGCTGCCGCCCTCACACAGGCACCCGGCTGCCGCCCGCACGCAAGCACAGGTACCCGGCCACTTGAACGCAGGGTGGGCGGGCAGCCTGCTGGCTGCCACTCTGTACGTGCGGGGCGGGTGGCTGTGCAGCAAGTTACCCAGTTTGCCCGCGTTCCCAGTTTCAAATGATGGCGCCGGGAGCGGGCGCGTGCGCAGATGGAGCTCTTGGATGAGAGCTCCATCTGCGCACGCGCTCCTCCGGGAGTCAGCGCTTGCACAGATAGAGCCCTTGGATGACAGCTCCATCTGCGCATGCGCCACTCCAGGCGCTATCATTTGAACCAGGACCGCGGACACTGGGACACTCCCTGCACGGGCCTGCTGCACGACTCACCCGCCACTGCCGCCGCTGCTGCTGCTGCCTCTACCACGGGCCCCGCGGTTCCTGCCACCACGGGCCCCGCGGCTCCTGCCACCACTGGCCCCGAGGCTCCTGCCACCACGGGCCCCGCGGCTCCTGCCACCACGGACGCCACCGCACCTGCCACCATGGATGGCACCTGCCACCACGGACCCCGCTGCCACTGACCCGCCGTGCCTGCCAGCACAACCTCTGCCTCCTGTGACCCCGCTTCACCATTACTGCTGCCCCCCTCCGGTAAGAGAACACCGGAGTATAAGACGGACCCCATTTTTCTTTTTTTTACCTTTTTTTATGTCTAAGTTTGGGGTGCGTCTTATAATCCGGTGCGTCCCGTGTGTATATACGATGTATATATATATATGTATATAAAATATTTTTTTTATTTACTTACACAGTATATATATATATATATATATAATCAATTCAATCTTGCGATTAGGGAAAATGTTTTTAAAAAATATATAGTGATGAATTAATGGTTTAAGTGTTTTGTTTTTTCTTTACCCAGGATAAACCCACAACTTAAAAACTAAAATAGATGTATTAATAGAATATACCAGATATGTACCAAATTAAATGTTTGCAAATATGTAAAAAAATGCAAAATTGCAATGCTAGGTTTATTACTAATAATAATGACCAGACTTGACTTTACTTTCTTCCCTGTAACTTCCCATTGTTACCCTATTCTTCCCTCCTTTTGTCCTCCCTAATTTATATTTCTTCTTAATTTTTTTTTTTTTTTGTAAAATTTGTAAATGTTAAACAAATTGAACAAGATGACCCTGAGATTTGCCATTTTTTTAACCTACAAAAAAGAAAAGCCAAAAGGCGAACCCTATCCACATTTACAATTATATTTTTCAAAAATACAACAGAAATGGTGTAAGAATGGAAATAGTGTTGAAAACAAGCCTCACCTGACAATTTACATATAAATATAATAATTGGCTACAACCCAAAATTTATCACTAATAATCACTGTATATATAGTCACAATCAGTAGAAAAATATATGCATATAATTTATGCATTACTCCATGTAGATCATATATAGATAATATATGATCTACATGGAGTAAAGCATAAACTACACATTGATTAAATAAACCTCATGCTGCCAGAAATAATGTTAGTACATACCGTATCCATCTGGTCTCAACGAGAATAACAGTTTTGCCTCTTTTTTTATAAAAGTTTTAGGTTTGTTAGTTTTTAATGGTTTTATTTCTTTTTCAGATGCCTATTTCCTTTTTCTAAATTCTGGCACTTTATGTGTACATCCTGACTTTGGTGGAGAATTTATAGCTTTATTAATCAGCTATTGAAGTGGATACATCTTGATCTCATCGTTATTGAAATGGCTGTTATATATGATGTTAAATATTGTATTTTGCATTAAATTGATATGCTATATACCTATACTTCTGTCCGGTATATATTTTGGATGAATCCTCGTAGTATATGTTAACTATTTATTGTGGAAAAAGATAAGATTATGTATGTAATTATCAATTATTTGTGTGAGGATACTTTCCAGGATATATGGATACAGGTTGAAAGAAGTTCATTATATGTGCGCTTATTCTTAGCCATTGCCTTACATGTATGCATACATTGGGGTGATTGATCTATTATATTATGGTCTTTTTATTATTTCCTTATTAGTCATGTTATTTATTAATACATATATGAGCACTCACCATCTGTAGAGGGCCGCTGCACGTTCGCGACTCTGTGCTGTGGGCTGCCGGCCTGTCGCGTCTATGCGGGTCATGTGATTTTGAGTAATTTGACTCATTCACGTGGCTCTGACGCGGCCGCAGACTCGCGTCCCATGTTCTCATGGCGCCGTGCACGTCATTAATGCGGTTTGCTCCAGATTGGATGGTGGCCGTATATAAACCCCATCCCCTCTCATCCTAAACACCGCCCCCTGACGAAGGTTTTCGAAACGGCCGCCGGGCTGTTGCCGTGCCTCCCTGCCAAACTCCTCTTGCTGTCCAGCTGACCACACAGGTGATTATTATCCTTAGAAAGTCCACTTGTAATGATTTTTTACAAGCGGCATTTATTTATTCTCTTCATGATTTTCATCTAGTGATTTACATTACTGCTGATATTTTCTCAAGCTTTATTTAATAGCTATACTGGTGACATTCTCCAGTCTATTGATTAGTGGATAATTAGACACCTTCCTCCTTCTTTTTGAGCTAACATTATTTCTGGCAGTATGAGGTTTATTTAATCAATGTGTAGTTTATGCTACACCAAGGGCCGTATTTACCATTAGGCACCCGTGGTCCAGTGCCTGGGGTGGTGGGTTGCGGGGGGGCGGCGCCAAGGGCGAGAGTAAAAAAATAAATAAATTTTTTTTTTGTTTTTAAATTTCCCTCCCCAGACTCATTACCATAACCGGAGTCTTTGCGGGGGGGAAGGGGGGGAGGGGGTTGGGGGGTAGTTAGTTGGCCCCGTTTTTAATTTGTATTAGGGTCTTAAACGCTAATACAAATCATCCTCCATACCTGCTCTGCTCCCTGCTCACCGGCACTTCCGGGGTTAGGAGCTGCAATCAGCTCCCTGGCCTGGCGCGCTCACTGGTGACGTCACGGGCAGCGCGATGAGTCACCGCTGCCGGCTTCTCTGGAGACTGAGTGCCGCTGAGGAGAAAAGTCACCGGAGCCGGGAGGTAGGCGCTGTACAGCCGAAGATAGCGGCGGCAGCAGCCGGCGGGGTGTAATCTGCATGGGACAGGGGCAGCCATAGGGGGCGCTCTATGGGAAAAAGAGGTGCATGGGGTGTAATCTGTGTGGGGCAGGGGCAGCAGCCATAGGGGGCGCTCTATATAGGAAAGGGGGTGCATGGAGGGGGATCTCTATGGGGCAAGGGGCAGCAGCCATAGGGGGCGCTCTATATAGGAAAGAGGGTGCATGGAGGGGGATCTCTATGGGGCAAGGGGCAGCAGCCATAGGGGGCCCACTGTATAGGAAAGGGGGTGCATGGAGGGGGATCTCTATGGGGCAGGGGCAGCAGCCATAGGGGGCGCTCTATATAGGAAAGGGGGTGCATTGAGGGGGATCTCTATGGGGCAGGGGCAGCAGCCATAGGGGGCGCTCTCTATGGGAAAAAGAGGTGCATGGGGTGTAATCTGTGTGGGCCAGGGGCAGCAGCCATAGGGGGCGCTCTATATAGGAAATGGGGTGCATGGAGGGGGATCTCTATGGGGCAAGGGGCAGCAGCCATAGGGGGCCCACTGTATAGGAAAGGGGGTGCATGGAGGGGGATCTCTATGGGGCAGGGGGCAGCAGCCATAGGGGGCGCGCTGTATAGGAAAGGGGGTGCATGGAGGGGGATCTCTATGGGACAGGGGCAGCAGCCATAGGGGGCGCGCTGTATAGGAAAGGGGGTGCATGGAGGGGGATCTCTATGGGCCTGGGGCAGCAGCCATAGGGGGCGCTCTATATAGGAAAGGGGGTGCATGGAGGGGGATCTCTATGGGGCAAGGGGCAGCAGCCATAGGGGGCGCGCTGTCTAGGAAAGTGGGTGCATGGAGGGGAATCTCTATGGGCCAGGGGGCAGCAGCCATACGGGGCGCGCTGTATAGGAAAGGGGATGCATGGAGGGGGATCTCTATGGGGCAGGGGCAGCAGCCATAGGGGGCACTCTATATAGGAAAGGGGGTGCATGGAGGGGGATCTCTATGGGGCAGGGGCAGCAGCCATAGGGGGCGCTCTCTATGGGAAAAAGAGGTGCATGGGGTGTAATCTGTGTGGGGCAGGGGCAGCAGCCATAGGGGGCGCTCTATATAAGAAAGGGGATGCATGGAGGGGGATCTCTATGGGGCAGGGGCAGCATCCATAGGGGGCGCTCTATATAGGAAAGGGGGTGCATGGAGGGGGATCTCTATGGGGCAGGGGCAGCAGCCATAGGGGGCGCTCTATATAGGAAAGGGGGTGCATGGAGGTGGATCTCTATGGGGCAGGGGCAGCAGCCATAGGGGGTGCTCTATATAGGAAAGGGGGTGCATGGAGGGGGATCTCTATGGGACAGGGGCAGCCATAGGGGGCGCTCTCTATGGGAAAAAGAGGTGCATGGGGTGTAATCTGTGTGGGGCAGGGGCAGCAGCCATAGGGGGCGCTCTATATAAGAAAGGGGATGCATGGAGGGGGATCTCTATGGGGCAGGGGCAGCATCCATAGGGGGCGCTCTATATAGGAAAGGGGGTGCATGGAGGGGGATCTCTATGGGGCAGCAGCCATAGGGGGCGCTCTATATAGGAAAGGGGGTGCATGGAGGTGGATCTCTATGGGGCAGGGGCAGCAGCCATAGGGGGTGCTCTATATAGGAAAGGGGGTGCATGGAGGGGGATCTCTATGGGACAGGGGCAGCCATAGGGGGCGCTCTCTATGGGAAAAAGAGGTGCATGGGGTGTAATCTGTGTGGGGCAGGGGCAGCAGCCATAGGGGGCGCTCTATATAGGAAAGGGGGTGCATGGAGGGGGATCTCTATAGGGCAAGGGGCAGCAGCCATAGGGGGCGCGCTGTCTAGGAAAGTGGGTGCATGGAGGGGAATCTCTATGGGACAGGGGGCAGCAGCCATACGGGGCGCGCTGTATAGGAAAGGGGATGCATGGAGGGGGATCTCTATGGGGCAGGGGAAGCAGCCATACGGGGCGCGCTGTATAGGAAAGGGGATGCATGGAGGGGGATCTCTATGGGGCAGGGGAAGCAGCCATAGGGGGCTCTCTATATAGGAAAGGGGGTGCATGGAGGGGGATCTCTATGGGGCAGGGGCAGCAGCCATAGGGGGCGCTCTATATAGGAAAGGGGGTGCATGGAGGGGGATCTCTATGGGGCAGGGGCAGCAGCCATAGGGGGCGCTCTATATAGGAAAGGGGGTGCATGGAGGGGGATCTCTATGGGGCAGGGGCAGCAGCCATAGGGGGCGCTCTCTATGGGAAAAAGAGGTGCATGGGGTGTAATCTGTGTGGGGCAGGGGCAGCAGCCATAGGGGGCGCTCTATATAAGAAAGGGGATGCATGGAGGGGGATCTCTATGGGGCAGGGGCAGCATCCATAGGGGGCGCTCTATATAGGAAAGGGGGTGCATGGAGGGGGATCTCTATGGGGCAGGGGCAGCAGCCATAGGGGGCGCTCTATATAGGAAAGGGGGTGCATGGAGGTGGATCTCTATGGGGCAGGGGCAGCAGCCATAGGGGGTGCTCTATATAGGAAAGGGGGTGCATGGAGGGGGATCTCTATGGGACAGGGGCAGCCATAGGGGGCGCTCTCTATGGGAAAAAGAGGTGCATGGGGTGTAATCTGTGTGGGGCAGGGGCAGCAGCCATAGGGGGCGCTCTATATAGGAAAGGGGATGCATGGAGGGGGATCTCTATGGGGCAGAGGGCAGCAGCCATAGGGGGCGCTCTATATAGGAAAGGGGGTGCATGGAGGGGGATCTCTATGGGGCAAGGGGCAGCAGCCATAGGGGACGCGCTATCTAGGAAAGTGGGTGCATGGAGGGGGATCTCTATGGGACAGGAGCAGCAGCCATAGGGGGCGCGCTGTATAGGAAAGGGGGTGCATGGAGGGGGATCTCTATGGGGCAAGGGGCCGCAGCCATAGGGGGCGCGCTGTATAGGAAAGGGGGTGCATGGAGGGGGATCTCTATGAGGCAGGGGGCAGCAGCAGAGGGAGCGCTCTGTATGATAAAGAGGGTGCATGAAGTTGGCTCTGTGTGGGCTCACAGCATGGGGTGTGATCTGTATGGGGCAGGGGGCAGCCTGTGGGGTGGAATCACTGTGGAAAAGGGGGCAGCATGGGGTGGGCTCAGTATGGAAAAGTGGGCAACGTGGGGTGGGCTCAGTATGGAAAAGGGGGCAGCATGGGGTGGGCTCAGTATGGAAAAGGGGGCAACGTGGGGTGGGCTCAGTATGGAAAAGGGGGCAACGTGGGGTGGGCTCAGTATGGAAAAGGGGGCATCGTGGGGTGGGTTCAGTATGGAGAAAGGGCAACATGGCTCAGTATGTAGAAGTCTAATGAGAGGGAGACAGTTCGAATAGGGGGCAGCATGTGGTGCAGACAGTTTGGCGATCATAGTTCCTAAGTGAGGAGGGTGTAGTGGGTGTAACTCATGAGGGGAGACTGTGTGGTATATAAAGGGGCCAGTGTGGAAGCCATGTACCATAATATAGACAGTGTGGGGGTCATTTTTTTGTGCAGGGATTAAAGTGAGGGACAGTTATTTATTTTGGGGGCTTATTTAGGGAACAGCATGGTTGATTATTTTTATAATGACATGTTATTTTTAAGGGCACTGTGTCGTGATGTGCTGCAGAAGAGCAGAGAAGATGGAGGTCTGCAGAGATGAGCTCTGGATGTGAAGTCATCATGGCGCCAGGACCTGTGAGGTACCAAGGTCTGAAGCTGGATAAATGCAGGTGATGGCTAAACACATTGGCTAAATGCAGGTTTTAAGTGATCGCTGATCTATATCCAGCAGATGGTCAATGGTTTAACAGCTGCTGAGCCTGTGACCGCACTTTCATGTGCACAATACGATCTTTACCATGATCGTCCTGTGCACATAGAATAGCATTGTTCTTGGCAGCATGTGTTCACAGGACAATGTGCGGCCAAGAAAGATATTTAAAAGCGTCTGTCACCCTCGAAATGCCAATTAAACTGTACAAACATTTTTTAGGGAACACAGCCCATATAAAAATCATGCCAGGTAGAAACAGTGTAACCTAACAATAAAAAAATCTTCTATTTTATTTATTTATTTATTTATTTTGCAGTGAGGGGGCATTGTGCACTTTTGGAGTGGCCTATGCCATAAACAAAAGTGAATCTTTTATCAAATGTTAAGTTGAGCTGTATACACCCGGTGTGATTTCTGTATGGGCTGTGTACACCTGGTATGATTTCTGTATGGGCTGTATACACCTGGTATGATTTCTGTATGGGTTGTATACACCTGGTGTCATTCCTGTATGGGCTGTATACACCTGGTATGATTTCTGTATGGGCTGTATACACCTGGTATGATTTCTGTATGGGCTGTATACACCTGGTGTGATTTCCGTATAGGCTGTGTACACCTGGTGTGATTTCTGTATGAGCTATATACACATGGTATGATTTCTGTATGAGCTGTACAGACCTGGTGTCATCTCTGTATGGGCTGTATACACCCGGTATGATTTCTGTATGGGCTGTATACACCCGGTATGATTTCTGTATGGGCTGTATACATCTGGTATGATTTTTCTATGGGCGACGTTCCCTATTATGAAAATTTGTGCCGGGTGACCGGGTGATCGGCATTTTGTGGGTGACAGATATTTTGCTCCTGCATCAGGTGATTGACAGTTTGTTGAGGTAGATCGATAATCTGCAGCAGTGTAAACACACCTTAAAGAGCGACTTAATGTTTCAGAAATTAATTTATATGTTTTAGGCTACTTTCACACATCAGTTTTCTGCATTCAGGCACAATCCTTTTTTTTCCTGATCCAACGGATCCGGCAAAAAAATGTAAAAACCGTAACCACCGGATTCGGTTTTTAACGGATCCGTTACGCCGGATGCGTAAATAAACGGATCCGTTGGATCCGTTTTGCATCCGTTTTTGCATCCATTTTGTCCGTTTTTTTGCTGGATCCGTTTTTTCAAAACATTGAAGCATGCTCAGTTTACAAAACGGATCTGGCAGCCGCATTCGGTTTTTGCCGGATCCGGCGTCCATAGGCTTCCATTGTAAAACACGCCGTTTCGCGCCGAATCCGGCGCAATGCGTTTTTTTTGCCGGACAAAAAAACGTTACAAGATACGTTGCCTCCGGCCGCCGCTTTAATTAATTTTGCCGCATCCGGGAAAAAACGGATGCAACGCAAAGCCATCAGGCACAATTCGGTAACAATGCAAATCTATGGGGATAAAACGGATGCGGGACTGGATCCATTTTACCCGTTTTTTCCCGGATTGTGCCTGATGGAAAAAACCTGATGTGTGAAAGTAGCCTTAGGGTAATTAATTTTGAACAGATCTGAGGGGAACCCGGTCCCGAGTCCCCCACAATTGCTCCAAAGACCTATTAGGAAAGTGCAGGAGAGCAGACAGAGCAGCGCGGATTCAGTAGAAAATCAGAGTCCTGTCCCTGAGCCGTGCACTTCACCTATGGGGGTCTCAGGACACATTACTGCACCAGTCTAAGAATTAATGGACTTTTTTGATGACTCTTCTTTTGAGAATCCTAGAGCATGGTGCATGCTGGGATACTCGAAAGAAGCGTAATCATGGGGCAGAGGCTGCAGTCACTACCACAGCCTCTGCCCCTCCCTGAAATTAAGCGTCATCAAGGGACAGGATAGGAAATTATTAATGCAAGTATATTAAAAAAAAAATTATATTTTGGCACCAAATAGATAGGGATTTAGAATGAAAATTACTTTGCCTTCGGACCAAACCTTTAAGTTACTCTTTAAATGTTTACTAGTGCAGCTACTAGCAAGTAATCAGTACTGTGGTACCTAGTTTGATGATAGTTGGTAACAACAATTTCAATCATCTCCTTACCATTGTTAAGGTATACAAGTTTATATGATAGGGGCTAACCTGACATTGAAAGTGATCGCTGTATAACGGTGATGTGTCATGTATTGACGGTTGTTCTCGGGCTGTATTTCTGTACTGACAATTGTTCTGGTTATGCCGTCATGTACTGACAGTTGTTCTGGGGCTGTATTTCTGTACTGATGATTGTTCTGGTGATGTAGGCATGTACTGACTGTGGTTCTGGTGATGTATTCATGTACTGATGGTTGTTCTTGGGAAGTAGTTATGTACGAACGTAGGAGCGCAGCATGTAGCATTTTTTGAGCGTCGGAATCCTTTTTTTTTTTCTACTGCGCATGCTCAGCTCTTGTGTTTAATAATTGAAATCAATGTTTCTTTCTCTCTCTCGGCGGCCGAACGATCAGCTGATTGCCTGGCGGCCGGATTTTGAGATCGATCAGCTGGCTTTTGAGAACGATCATCTGATCGCTCGGCTACTGTGAACAATCAGGTGATCGCCCAGCGGCCGGCCGCCGGGTAATCAGCTGATCGTTCACAATAGCCAGCCGCTGGTAAAACGGTAAAAAAAAAACAAAAAACAACGGATCGTTGTTTTGCAGCATCAGTCACATCAGTTGTGCCATTATCTGCAACGCATCCGTTGCATAAGTCACACAACTGATTGTGACCGATGCAAAACAACGCAAGTGTGAAAGCAGCCTTACCAGTAGGGGGCGTTACAACTTAAAGTGCCTAGGGCAGCCTGAATGCCAAATACGGCCCTGGCTACACCCCATGTAGCTCATATATTGTATATATACTGTATATATGCATATATTTTTCTATTGATTGTGACTATATATACAGTGATTATTATTGATAAATTTTGGGTTGCAGCCAATTATTATATTTATATGTAAATTGTGAGGTGAGGCTTGTTTTCACCACTATTTCCATTCTTAAACCATTTCTGTTCTATTTTTGAATAATAAAAAATATAATTGTAAATGTGGATAGTGCTCGCCTTTTGGGTCTTTTTTGTTCCTTAATTGTTTAGCGAATGTCCTAATAATATTATGTCCATTGATTCACGTACAATAATATATTAAGATGTTTGAATATTAATCATGTTGCTTTCACTACATTTATGTTCGGTTTTTTTAACCTGTTGTAAATACCATTGCTTTCCTCAATCTGACGTTGTTCGTCGTTTGTTTTTGGGATTCTCAATTCTTGAGAAATGGCCCCCTTTTCTTTTGATGTAAATCTAGTTTTGTTTTCTATTTTCCAAGTGGGCGTGACCCTCAAAATTATCTTTTTAAGAAAAGAAAAAACTTGATGACAACACCCAGTTGACTAAAATATTAGATAAATTTACAGGGAAAGGAGGGATATATAACAGGAACGGGGAGATACGATAACAAACAAAGAAAAACATCGGGGGTTCAGGAGAATAGCAGCATTTATACTGGGTAAAATAAATGCACATTTATGGCAAGTGACAGGTTCACTTTAGCAGATTCCACCAAAAATACAAAGCAGCTTTTTATCAATTATTATTGCCAAATACAGTTGATGTCATATCATCAGCCCCATAATTAGGAGGGAAGGATGACATTTAGGATAAAACTAACTATGTTATAATAATGAGTTAACAGCAGCTTTGTTGTTTAGAGGTTATCCGGCTTATTTTGCCTTTTTCTTGTTATTACACTATTGGGCTACATTGGGGCAGGTAAGTAGATAGCGACTACCTACCTGCCCTGCTGTCAGCCCCTCTCCCATGGCTCAGAGCTGTCATGTGACCGCTACTGCCGTGATTTTGCTGCTTCCTGTGATGTCACGACGACAAGTGCAGGAGCATATGCTCGTCTTGCAGACGGGCATCACAGCCGACATCCTGTAGCCGCCCCGCTGGGCAGGTACAGTGTGTGGCGTCCCTGCCCCCTTTCCCTGCACCCTCCCACACATCCCATAGTGCAGGGGTCTCGCTGCCTGTACGCTGCATGCTGCTGGCAGCGCGCTGGCTAATGCCCCCCTTGCTGAACACTGGCTGTGCTGGGGCCCGTGCAGTAAGCGCTGTATATCAGATGACTGATTCCCGGGCGCTCTACAGAGCCTCTGTATACAGTGATGATCAGTCGCTGGCCAATCAGAGGTAGCAGCTGATCCGTGGAAAAGCTGCATAGAGAGTGCATCTCTGCACAGCGCCTGGGAATCTATCCTCTGATATAAAGCGCTGACTGCAAGGCCCCCTGCACAGGCAGCGATCATCAAATAGGCTGTGGGCACAAGAGGCACAGGGCACCGAGGGAACCAGGACAGGTGAGAAGGATTTGTGTTTGTTTTTTGTGTGTATGAAAAATGGCAGACTAGGGGACAATTCTACAGGACAGAACATTACTACAAGAGGAGCAGGAAAGGGGCCATTACTACTGGATGGGCACTGGGCAGAAGGCTGGGGCATATTACTATTAGATGGGCACATTACTATATTATGGGGACATTACTATAAGATGGGCACATTACTATATTATGGGGACAGGGATGGGCACATTACTATATTATGGGGACAGGGATGGGCACATTACTACATTATATGTGCAGTGGATGTAAGGTGATTGGGCTGTAACAGATGAGAGAAGCAGGATCACTGCTCTGTACTACCAATGATTGGAAATACAGAGCAGTTATATCTCATCTGTGACCGCACAATCCCCCCACATCCACCGCACATATAATAAAGTAATGTGCCCATCTTTTCTGGAGCGACGAGAGGTCAGTGCTGGGCAGAATACTGACAGACAATGAGTGTGCAGAGGACGGGGCTGGACAGTGAGGCCGGGCAGTGCCAGCTTTGACTGTGAGGTTTGACATAGGAAGATGTCATGTTTGGTTGAGCTGCATGTAAACAAAGTGTGTGCAGAGAATAAAGGGATAATTCAAGAGGAACAAAAGTCAAAAAACAAAAAAAATAATGAAGGGGTGATTTATATGACAATACAGCACAGATTAGCTTACAAAATATTTTGGAGTTTGTCGGACAACTCCTTTAACCGCTTCTGTCTGTTAACTCAATAGGTTAGGGAGATCGATATATTATAAAGATGCTGGGTGTTACATTTACTGATTATAAAGCTAATGCGCGTGGATAATGAACGTATTTCTGCACATACCTTTATCCTCCATCTCTGCCTTCTGACGATCTTTTTCAATATAGAAGGAAGCTAGTAGAAAGAATCCTCCTCCGAGGGTCACCACAAAGGGACAAGCCATGAGGGCGTACTGCAGACTGTGAAAACTCCAAAGAGCTGAGTCTGGATTTTGTCTATTAGTGAGGTTGGATATCTGAAGATAAAAGGAAATAAATAGTTATGTATGGTTAATGAAAGTGAAAAAAAAACATAATTGGCTGCACACATTAAGGCTATGTGCGCACGTTGCGTAAAAACATGCAGTTACGCTGCGCTTTGTAGCGCAGCGTAACTGCATGCGTCCAGCGTCCCCTGCACAGTCTATGGAGATTGTGCAGGGGCCGTGCGCACGTGGCGTCTAAGAGCGCAGCGCTTCGGCTACTGCCGAAGCGCTGCGCAAAAAGAAGTGACATGTCACTTCTTTCCTGCGCTTTGCCGGCAGCTCCTGCTCTGTCTATGGCAGGAGCTGCAGGCAGAGCGCATGGAATCGGCGCTCACTACGGACATTTCTGCAGCGATCTAAAGCGCACATGTGCTCTTCAGATCGCTGCAGAAATATCTGCAGGGCTAGTACGCAACGTGCGCACATAGCCTTACTGTGATATCTGTCAATGGATACCAAGGAAATCTGGTGCTTATAAAAAGAGCAGGTGCCTCACTGCAGATGGCGGAGGAGCTTCCAACCTCCCAACTATGAACAGAACTGGTCCAAGTGTCCTCAGCCCCAGTACTACACATTGTCTGGAGACAGGACTCATGTGGCATCCTCCTCTAGCACATACTCTATGACATGACTCCGGGACATCTTGTCATTGGAGTTGTGCCGCTGTTCACACAAGGGATAAATAGGTTGCTTGTGCATAGCTTCCATACATAGATTCTCTGGGTACTACATGTGTGTGGATACTGCTAGTGTGTCCTGAATTGTCTACTGTCATAGAATTTGCCAAATAAATGATCATTACATCATGAACATTCATTTGCAGGACACAACGTTCCTACGAGCATTCGTTCATATTGCTAAATATGACCACCCTAATGCAAAATAAATTAGCCAATTGCTTAAAGTGGTTGTCCAGGACTATTTTATGTTTTTTTGTTACTTGTTGGGCCCATAGTAAAAAAAAAACCAAAAAACAGGCAACTACCTGGCTCTTCTACCCGACGTCAGCTCTGAGGATTCACTGACCGCTCCAGCCGGAGATTGTGCTGCTCCACGTCAACAGAGCAGCTCCGTTTCTTCCGGGCAACTCTTTTGATGGAGCGTGACTGCCGACCTCATGCCAGTTGACAGACGGCTCCCCACAGTTAGGTAGTGTGGAGACGGCTGTCAATCAATATGAAATCAGCAGTCACACATTGTTGACAGAGCAGAGAGGAAGAGAAGACGCTGCTCTATTGATATGACATCAGCGGAAGCCACTGAATCATGGATAAGAGCACTCTGTGCCGGTCACTATAGGCATGTAGCATCTACCGTATTTTTCGGACTATAATACGCACTTTTTTTCCCCCAAATGTTGGGGGAAAGTGGGGGGTGCGTCTTATAGTCTGAATGTAGGGCTGCGGGAATGAGGGTGCTGTGGTGGAGCGAGTCATCGGCGGCACGAGCAGGCTGTAGCAGCCTGCCGTGACCACGTGGGCCCGCTCATTTAATATGCACGCCCATCATCCCGACCATCATCTCAGCGCTGAAGCAAGTGCTGACAGGTGGGCGGGGTGATGGGCGGGGAATGCGCTTATATTAAACAGACTGCTTGCATGATCACCCCTGGCAACTACACCCTGGAGTGATCATGTGCGGCTGTATTCACTGCCCCCCACACATCATCATCAGCGCGGGGTGCAGTGAATCAGTATAACTCACCATCCACGATCCCTGCAGCACCGCGATGTCCTCCTGTCTGTGCCGGCAGTGTGGAGACTAGCGGTGCACACAGCGATGACGTCATCGCTGTGCGCACGTGTCCACACGCAGCCACCTCCGGCACAGAAAGGAGGACATTGCGATGCTGCAGGGATCGTGGCCGGCTCAACACTCCAGCGCTGCTGCTGACACAGACAATGGAGGAGCGATGCTGCAGGGAGTGAGGTAAAGGGTAAGGTGAGAATGAACGTTTATTTTTTTTATGTGCCACAGAATGCGGGCCGTATACCAGGAGGGGGGTGTATAGCAGAATGAGGGCATATAGCAGGATGGGGCATATAGCAGGATGGGGGTATATAGCAGGATGAGGGCATATAGCAGGATGGGGGTATATGAGCAGGATGAGCGCATATAGCAGGATGCGGGTATATGAGCAGGATGAGGGCATATAGCAGGATAGGGGTATATTATGAGCAGGATGGGGGTATATGAGCAGGATGGGGGTATATTATGAGCAGGATGGGGGTATATTATGAGCAGGATGAGGGCATATAGCAGGATGGGGGTATATCAGCAGGATGAGGGCATATAGCAGGATGGGGGTATATTATGAGCAGGATGGGGGTATATGAGCAGGATGGGGGTATATGAGCAGGATGGGGGTATATGAGCAGGATGTGGGTATATGAGCAGGATGTGGGTATATGAGCAGGATGGGGGTATATGAGCAGGATAGGGGTATATGAGCAGATGGGGGTATATGAGCAGGATGAGGGAATATGAGCAGGATGGGGTTATGTGAGCAGGATGGGGGTATATAGCAGGATGGAGGTATATAACAGGATGGGGCCATATAGCAGGATGGAGGTATATAGCAGGATGGGGCCATATGCCAGGATGGGTTATATAGCAGGATGGGGCCATATGCCAGGATGGGGTATATAGCAGGATGTGGCCATATGCCAGTATATAGCAAGATGCGGCCATATGCCAGGATGATGGTATATAGCAGGATGGGGGCTATACCAGGATGACGGACATATACTGTATATATAAGGCAGGAGGATTATTACCAGGATGGGGTACCTTAGTAGAGAATTTGGGGACATTACCCTCATAACAGTATCAGCAGCAGATCCTCGCCCCATAGCAGTGTCATGACCACATTTTTTGCTTAAAATTTTATTTTCCTCCTCTAAAACCAGGGTGCGTCTTATGGTCCGGTGCGTCTTATAGTCCGAAAAATACGGTAACTCGTAATAAAGTCTTAGTTAATTCTTAAGCCCATAGTAAAAAAAAAATAGTGCTTGATAACCCCTTTAAGTAAGTTATGATAAGGCCAAGTTAATTCAATATCAGCTACATCTGTATATACTGTTAAGGTGCTTTATGTAGACATGGAGGCCACCACAGCGGTACATAAAGTACTGTACCAATCAGACCTCATTGCATGGCTGCAGTCACATCCGCTATACATGTCCAAGTGGTGCCCGTCTTTTTCTTGATTCTGTTTTAAAAACTCATTTGTGTCTCTGGTCTGTGAGACTCAGATTGTGTCGTATTCTCAGACTCAGCCATTAAAGAGTAACCATCATCATATTAATATATATATATATATATATATATATATACATATACACACATTAGTACACGCAAAAAAACCCAACTTTATAATAGATCTTATCAGATAAATCTGTTTCTTTCTCCTCCATACAGTACATTTCTAAAATTCTTAGTTCACACATAAAATGTTTATTTGGTGAAAACAGATTTTGACATTCCTAAGATAGAAAATGGCCCTTGCTGCCTATTAGATTCTATGTAGATGGGAGGAGCTCTTCCTCTAACTCCTCCCCCTCTGCATAGAATGTTATAAGCACCAACTGTCATCTCCTGTCCCAGTAATGTTAGAATCTCTCTTCACTGAATACAGATTTTACTGTGGAATTGAGAATTTTGAGAATAAATGATCAGTTCGGGAAGAGGAAAAAGTTAATTTATCTGAAAATATATATTCCAATACTTCATATTTTCATGTGTACTATTGATTTCTGAAATAAAAATAAAAACTACCATTACTTTATAATGTCTATAGGAATCTGGTAAAAATAGATGGACAAAGGAAGACATACTTTGGACTTCAGTTTTCCATCTGTGTTTCATCCATTTTCCACTGATCTATTATTTAGAGTCTATGAATAAATAAACGCTCACATACTTTACCTTCTTAATTTTTTTAAAAAATGGGTGTGAAAAAATGGATGCAACATGGATGACACGAGAGAAAAATGGTCTGTTTTGCAAGGATGTAAGAAAGGATCGGATGTGTGAATGAAGCCATAAAGTGATATGAATATATGTAACAAATACTTACCCCTCCGATGATAACGGGGCTTATGGCGTTCCCCAACAGGTGGGACATCACCATGGACATGGCCTGTGCTGTTGTTCGTCTTGCGGAAGACACCACATACTGAAAGAAGAGAATATTCTGGGTGAGTAAAAGGAAGACACTGAACCCAACGAGACAAGAGAACGCGGACAAAGCGAACATACATAACATGTAAACACAGTGCAGTCATCCTGGAATGAGAAAGGGGCCCCGAAACGCGTTGTGTACTGAGACTTTTATAAAGACGTCTTTAATCACCTGGCATCAGGTCTATTTTGGATTTTAGTTGGGAACAAATACTTGGATACAGTCAGGATTATGGGGCATTAGATGGATGAAACAGAACATACAGACTGACTACATAAATGTAAGTTTAGCTATGATAAGTTTAGAGGTTTTCTCCACTCACCAGTCGAATATCAGACGAAATGGAAAAGTTCATCATAAGTAATATTTCTCCGATGAATATCAAGACCTGCAGAGAGTAAAGAACAATATAATATACACTTTAGTTTCTTGCATACTTTTCTATCCTCCATATATTTTGCATTTTTAATCCATTCATCCCCCAGTTTCCATTCATTCATAGATCGCCCCCGCTATGGTCTATGATTTCTACAGCTCAATACATTGCTCCTATATCCCAGACCCAGTAACGGTATCAAAGCAATCATCAGGTACTTACATAAGTGGCCACAAGGCTAATATTTGCCAAATAAATAGCCAAGAAAAGGAAAATGGCAGAGCCCAGCATACCAAACCCGCAAACTAATGGGTCAGCCCGAGGGTTGTATTTCTTGTATCTTTTGGCTATCTCCACCCCTGCTACAACTCCAATGATGCCAGCGACGACTGTAACAATGCCGAAAATCATACTGCAAAGAAGTAAAGAGATGAGTAAAATAGAACGAAGAATGAAATATAAAAAGAACATTGTTGTAGGGGGATATTAAATTCCCTCCAGTAATCGTCAAGTTAAAGTCTGTGAAACTTGTACCTGTCATTGTAGTTGCAGTGGTCGGTCTGACACGGCGCGTTCTCTTGTAAGATATTCCGGGCCTGCAGCAGGAACTTAGGAGCCCAGATGTCGATGGCACCGGCTGTAAAATTTACAGTTGACTTCCCAAGTGTGCAAAACATAAAACTTCGGCTGAAAAAAGTGAAAAAGGAAAAAACATGTCAGTAACGCAGAAGTCACGGGGTAGATCCCTGACATCAATCAATGCACATAACACACTTACTTCTTTGATATCAGTTTCACATCTGAAAACCATGTTTTGAGGCTGAAGGATTTGCTGTTATTTCCCTCTGCAGCTCCTCTGGAAGGTTCCTTTACTAAGAAGATCATTAGCAGGACTCCTAAAATGCCCAGAGCAGGGCAGATCTGTGTAGACGAAGAGAGATACATTAGATATTACATACACACTGGTGTCATCACAAAAAGGGCATGACCATAGCCATGTTTAATGAACTGTTGTGGAAGTGGATCCATTAAAGAGAATCCACCAGCAGGTCTTAAGGGGGCTTTACACGGTAGCGATATCGCTAGCAATTTCTAGCGATATGAAGCCTGTAAGTACCCGCCCCCGTCGCGCATGCGATTGTTTGTGATCACTGCCGTAGCGAACATTATCGCTACAGCAGCGTCACACGTACTTACCTGGTCGGCGTCGTCGCTGTGACTGCCGAACAATCCCTCCTTCAAGGGGGAGGGACGTTCGGCATCACAGCGACGTCACCGCAACGTCACTAAGCGGCCGGCCAATCAAAGCGGAGGGGGGGAGCTGAGCGTGATGTAAACATCCCGCCCACCTCTTCCTTCCGCATTGTGGCCGGCGGCAGGTAAGGAGACGTTCCTTGCTCCTGCGGTGTCACACACAGCAATGTGTGCTGCCGCATGAGCGATGAACCACAACGCAAAACAACCCTTACCGATTTTTGAGTTTGGGACGACCTCTCCATGGTGAACGATTTTCACCATTTTTGAGTTCGCTTAAGGTCACAGGTACATGTCACACGCTGCGATATCATTAATGATGCCGGATGTGCGTCACTAACAATGTGACCCCGACGATAAAACATTAACGATATCGTAGCGTGTAAAGCCCCCTTTACTCTGCACATCTGAGAGCAGCATAATGTGAGGAACCACGATTCCATTGATTTGTCCCTTACTGGTCTGTTTGCTGTACTTTTGATAAAATTTTCTCTGCTACAGGTTTAGCAGATCTATGAATGTTGAGCTCTGTATAACCCCACCTACATCAGTGATTGGCAGCTTTCTTTGTGTACACTGTAATTAGCCAGAAAGCTGCCAATCAGTGATGGGGACAGAACAGGAGGACTACATGGCATAAGACGACTAATCCTCTCCTTATAATCTCCTGCTGGTAAAAACAACTACAATGAGCAGTAAGTGACACATCACTGGAATCAAGTCCTCTGACTCTACAGATTAAATAAGCAAACCCCTGCTGGCAGATTCCCTTTAAAAAGAACCTGCCAGGTGCAATATGCACCCAGAACGACGAGCAACTGTGGGTGCATATTAGTTATTCCTGCCTAGTAGTCCCTATATACACTAGCATAGCTAAAGAGATCTTTAGAAATAGTATTTGTAAAGATAGTTTCTTATATGCTAATGAGGTTAGGGACCATTCCCAAGGATGTTACTTCCCTTGACTAGTCAGCCCCCATAGCATGGTAGCACGCCCCTGTGTGCATACTAACATGCTAATGAATGCGCAGCGATGCGCACATACCTCACTGTTTATGGCAGCCGGCGGATGATGAATGTGGACTGCACATGATCCGGAGTCCTTCCGATCATGCGCACTATAGCTCACTGAAGCTGGGGAACTTACACCTGGCATCAGTTTAGTGCGCGTGATCGGAAGCCTCGAGTACTCCGAATCATGCGCACTGCGCATCCATCCTCCACCGACTTCCATCAAGAGTGAGGTATTTGCAGCGAAGCTACACATTCATTAGCATGCTACCATGCTATATGGGCTGCTACCATGCTATATGGGCTGACTAGCCAAGGGAAGTAATGTCCTTGGGACTAGTACCTAGCCTAATTAACATATAAGAAACTATCTTTAGAAATACTTTTTCTAAAGATCTCTTTATCTATGCTAGTGTATACCGGGACGGTTAGGCAGGAATCACTAATATGCACCCAGAGCTGCCTCACCTCACCTCACAGGTTCACTTTCATAGCCTATAGGAATTATAATTAAGATTCACAAATTTTCCACAAGATCCCTCAGACCTATTACTTACCCGTATGGTCCAATGCCAGTTACCACCGAGTGCACTTGTCACTGTGGATCCAATTATGTAACCAAGGCCCCTGTAATAGGGAAAAATAAAGTTGTCATCATTTGTGCACACATATAAATGTGTTTTAGACAAACATACAAATATGTGAATTTCTTTCTCTGGCTCCTCCTTCAACTCCTCCCCCTCCATAGACTTCTATGAGCAGCAAATGTTCCCTGATCCCCCATAGAGATACAAACTTGTCTTGTCATTGCCGACAGATTTTATCAGTAAATTAAGGAGGAAAAATAAGCATATTCCCTGATGCATCTACAGAGCACAATCCCACCCGAACATAAGTCCATAGCAAATCCACCTTGTCTGAATTACTCTAAGACAGTTCAGCTATGATTCCTATCTTAAAACAATATAAATAGGTCTACACTCACCTGCCTAAAGGTGCTGCCAAGTTATAGATGTACAGCATGCGGCTGCGCTTGTCTCCCACAAAGACGTTGGCAATGATTGAGGGGGCAATTGTTAGGAAGCTTGCCGCTGCAGCTCCTAACAGTGCTTTAAGCACTAGAAATTGTGTAAAATTCTGTGAAAATACAAATAAAAATCAATGATTATTTAAGAAAGTTTTTTTTAGATTCCTGAAGAAATACCATAAAAGAAAGATTTCCAACATTCCCAAATTTTTGACCCACTCCGGCTTTTGGTTTGCAAATACCAATGAAAAATACAGATCTAAAGTTTGAGGCTTTAGGGCTCTTGTAGAAAAACATGGATCACAGACCGTAATGCACAGACAGCGATGCTCAGACCCGCGGCCTGATGATGATCGGACAGCGATCCACAGATGTCTGCATGTTTGTATTGTGAGTGAGCCGTGTGTACACTCTTGTAAGCGCCATACTAACGGCCATATTATTTGTCGCCATAAAAGCTTGAGCAGATTTACCATTTGCATTTTTTTTTAGGTAAGGTCTTTTTTGTCTCAGTTAATTTTTTGGGCCAAATTCTTCAAAATTGTGCACACAGTTCATGAATTTTTGAGCAAATCAGTCATTGTTATTATCGTTAACCTTTTTTTGCTACTTTTTTTAGCACAAAAATGCTCTAAAATGACACAACATTTAATTAAAAAAAATTCAGCGATACATATTATCCCTCCGGAGTGGGAGACTGGGATACATTCGACAAAAAAATTGTTAGCTTTTTAAAAAACATCTGGAAACCCCCACACAGCCTCGCACATCTATGAGGCTGCCATGCTTGGTTCTCGAGACGCAGAGTCCATGATAGGACCACGATCTACAGACGAGGGAAGGGGCCTTAAGACTTTAAGATTCTACCAATTGGGTTTGTATTCAGCTTACCTCATCGGGAGTGAAGGAACTGCAGAACTCTATGACGGACCAGATGGCCATCCCTACACACATGATACATTTCCTGTTGTAGCGGTCACCCAGATATCCAAAGACCAGAACACTCAGCACATAGCAGCTCATGAATGCTAAAAAGGGAAGAAAAAAACAAGAGGTTGCAGTCAATAGAAATTATGTTTACTCTTTTTATATTTGAGGATTATTTAAACTTTTGCACTTAAAAACTTCTCCCATCCTCATCACTTTTTACATTATTGGTAACTATAAAGATTTGGAGGCGGCCATCGTGTGAACTCTACCAAAGTGGAACCTTATGATGTCAGGAGATTCCAGTCTGGAATTATTGTTGTCCTCACAGGTGACCTATAGGATAGGATTGTATATTGAAATTTTACCTATGTTGATCAATCCGATTCTGCTGTTGTCAGTCTTGAAGGAGGCTTGCAGATATGGAAGAATCGCTGGAAGAAGAAAGAGCAGAGAATGAAGGTTATTGTAATCAGAGAAGGAATAGAGGTCACAGCCACTAATGAGCCTTCTCATTGGGAAGGAAGATTTATTCCTTTTTTACTGTATAAGTATGGGCCAGATGACCCTTGCCGCCTGACATAACACGGTGTACGGCTACCTACCTGTGCCAATAAAAGTAGCCATGATGGTGACTAGATGTAAATAGAATAGAATCAGTAGACTGATGATTGAACGGGTGGATGAAATTCCAGTCCGCGGGAGCAGGTCTTGCTCTTGTGGGTCCACTCCATTTGCCACATCATGAGATCGATGTGGTGTTTCTTGCGTGGAATTCTCGAGAAGGGCCATGTTCTCAACGCCCTGCAAACAATGGAGAAAAACACAAGATGGTAAAAATATAGCATTGGTCTCAATCCAGAAAAGAACTCTAACCTTATACTGAGCCGTCATCTTAGAGGTCTTAATATTTGATGACTTTACCTCTGTCTGTACTGTATCAACCCCTCCACAGACCCTGATGTAGATGTACATCACAGGCAGGGCGCTCCATACAGGGTATGTGCCATCGCCTGCCCCAACAGCAGCAACCAGAGCGCCGATCACTGCTGTTTAACCATATAGATGCCACTGGCAATAACAGCAACAATTACTGTAAATAGATTGTTCACTGACACTCATAGCCTCCCCTCCCCACCATGATGCATGAGCCTCCATGGAGACCATCTTGGTCCTACTATGGGATGGGTTTCATAAGGGGGAACATCAGTTTCATTATAGACCACATCACAATGAAAAACTTGAGGATGGAGAATGCTACTTCTATACATCTCCAGATGTACACGCTGAGTGTTCTAGTCCTATAGAATGATGAGAAACTCATATAACAGGAAATGCTGACACGTCTAGTCCTATATTTTTCTAGAAGTGCATGCTGAGTGTTGTGGAACTGTAGTATGATATATATATATATATATATATATATATATATATATATATATATATATATATATATATATATATATATATATATATATATATAAAAGTATATATATATATATATATATATATATATATATATATATATATATATATATATATATATATATATATATATATTTGGCCAAAATTAAGAGACCACTGCAAAATTGTCAGTTTTTCTGATTTTTTCTCTTTATAGGTATATTTTGAGTAAAATTTAAATTGTTCTTTTATTCTATAAATTACTGACATTGTCTCCGAATTTCCAAGCAATACATTTTGTATTTAATTTCTCAAAAATGAGAAATGGTCAAAAGAACAAAAACAATGCATTGCTTTCATACCTCAAATAATGCAAAGAAAACAAGTTCATAATCATTTAGAAACAACAATACTAATAGTGTTTTACCTCAGTAAGAGTTCAGAAATTAATATTTTGTGGAATAACCATGATTTATAATCACAGCTTTCATTCGTCTTGGCATGTTTTCCACCAATCTTTCACACTGCTTTTGGCTGACATTATGCCCCTCCTAGTGCAAAAATGTAAGCAGTTCTTCTTTAACTATCCATCTTCCTCGTCATTACATTCCAGATGTTTTTAATGTGGTTCAGGTCTGGAGAGTGGGCTGGCCATAACAGGATTTTGATGTGGTGGTTCTTCATCCACACATTGATTGACCTAGCTGTGTGGTGTGGTGCATTGTCCTGCTGGAAAAAAACAATTTTCAGAGTTGAGGAATATTGCCTGAGCAGAAGGAAGCAACTGTTTTTCCAGGATAACCTTGTATGAGTCTTGATTCATACGTCCTTCGCAAAGTTTATTCTGCCCAATTCCAGCCTTGCTGAAGCATCACCAGATCATCACTGATCCTCCACCAAATTTCACAGTGGGTGCAAGACACTGTGGCTTGTACGCCTCTCCAGGTCTCCATCTAACCATTAGATGATCAGCTGTTGGTCAAAGCTGAAAATTAGACTCATCAGTGAAGATTACTTTACTCTAGAAATTGGGCAGACTAAACCTTGCGAACGACATATGAATAAAGCCATATACAAGGTTATCATGAAAAAACAGTTTCTTCTTTCTACTCAGGCTATGTTCCCCACTCTGAAGACTGTTTTTTCCGTCAGGACAATGCGCCATTCCACACAGCCAGGTCAATCAATTTGTGGATGAAGGACTACCACATCAAAACCCTGTCATGGCCAGCCTAATCTCCAGACCTGAACCCCGTGGAAAACCTCTGGAATGTAATCAACATGAAGATGGATAGTCACAAGCCATCAAACAAAGAAGAACCACTTACATTTTCGCACCAGGAGTGGCATAAGGTCACCCCAAAAGCAGGGCAAAAGACTGGTAGAAAGCATGCCAAGATGCATGAAAGCTGTGATTAAAACTCATGGTTATTCCACAAAATATTGATTTCTGAACTCTTCCTGAGGTAAAACATTATTAGTATTGTTGTTTCTAAATGATTATGAACTTGTTTTATTTGCCTTATTTGAGGTATGAAAGCATTGTGCATTTTTTGGTTATTTTGACCATTTCTCATTTTCAGAAAATACATACAAAATTTATTGCTAGACGTTGCCAGTAGTTTATAGAATAAAAGAACAGTTTACATTTTACTCAAAAATATACCTATAAAGAGAAAAATCTGAAAAACTGACAATTTTGCAGTGGTCTTTTAATTTTTAACAGAGCTGTATATATTAAACAAATGCAATTCTGGCATTTTGTTATATCTCTCAACGATTTATCCATAAAACCAAGAGAAAGAAAATGACAGACTTGTATGGGGGGGGGTTTCTTGATTTTTTACTGTCATTTTCCCCAAAACTTTGTATGTCCCAAAATGGTGTCTACAAAATTGTCAACTCACCGTGGAACAAAACAAGCCCCAGGCTCATAAAATAGTGAAACAAATATTTTTTTTTACACAGTTCTGAAATTGTTGTAGCCACTTGAGTAATAATAATAATAATAATAATAATAATAATAATAATAATATATTTTGTGTTGCTGTAATCACACTGAATCACATTTCCAGATCAATCTTACCACAAAATGAACCTGGTAAAAAAAAACCCACAAAAAAAGCTGCTAAATTTTTTTTTTTTCACCATTTCACCTCAGTTGTATTTTTTTCCCATTTTTCTATATAATATGAACAGTGTTTTTCAAAACAACAATTCATCTCACAAAAGATCAAGCTTCACATGGCTGTGTGGATAGAAAAATAGAGATGAAGAGGAAATATTGGCCATGTTCTGAAAGGGTTAATGGCAATTTCCAGGAATCTCTACATGTCCCTCTATAATCCTCTGCAGGTCGTGTCTCCCCCCTGCAAAGACCCCCATTACTCATTACACTAAGTGTCACGTACCTTTCCCTCTGTCCACCGGAGGTCGCTGATGATAATAATATTATTATTAATAATAATAATAATAATAATAAAAAAAATAATAAGAATAAATATCTATCGCTTTCTATAAGAAATTTTGCAAAACACAAGTCGTGACTGCAACACACAATAGAAAGTGACCGGAATGATTCCATCACTCACTGTGACACACAGGGGCCGATTGTGACATCATCATTCTGTCACTGAGGGTTCTAAGCCATTGTGATGTCAGCGTGTGGTGTAAGTATGTGTGTGTGTGTGTGTGTGTATATATATATATATATATATATATATATATATATATATATATATATATATATATATATATATATACATAAAACCAAGAGAAAGAAAATGACAGACTTGTATGGGGGGGTTCTTGATTTTTTACTGTCATTTTCCCCAAAACTTTGTATGTCCCAAAATGGTGTCTATAAAATTGTAAAATTGTCAACTCACCGTGGAAAAAAACAAGCCCCGGGCTCATAAAATGGTGAAACAAATATTTTTTTTTTACACAGTTCTGAAATTGTTGTAGCCAATTGAGTAATAATAATCATAATAATAATAATAATAATAATAATAATAATAATATATTTGGTGTTGCTGTAATCACACTGAATCATATTTCCAGATCAATCTTACCACAAAATGAACATGGTAAAAAAAAGCACAAAAAAAGCTGCTAAATTATTTTTTTTTCACCATTTCACCTCAGTTGTATTTTTTTCCCATTTTTCTATATAATATAAGGTCAAATGAACAGTGTTTTTCAAAACAACAATTCATCTCACAAAAGATCAAGCTTCACATGGCTGTGTGGACAGAAAAATAGAGATGAAGAGGAAATATTGGCCATGTTCTGAAAGGGTTAATGGCAATTTCCAGGAATCTCTACATGTCCCTCTATAATCCTCTGCAGGTTGTGTGTCATCCCTGGGAAGACCCCCATTACTCATTACACTAAGTGTCACGTACCTTTCCCTCTGTCCACCGGAGGTCGCTGATGATAATAATATTATTATTATTAATAATGATAATAATAATAATAATAAAAAAAAAAATGTCAGCGTGTGGTGTATGTATGTATATATATACATACATATAAACATATATATAACTAATATATAAAGCTGAATGTGTGTGTGTGTGTGTGTGTGTGTCCGGGATTGGAATCTGCAGCTACAGCCACAAAATTTTGCACACTCACACTTCTGGACCCCGAGAGGGTCATAGGTTATGTTTTGAGGGGAAATTTTAACCCCGCGATTTACAGTTATCCACCAAAAAACCTGCCTCCATTAAAGCGAATGGAGCTGGGAGCCACAGTGCAGCCAGAACTTCAGAAGAATGCGCAGCCACGCCCTTAAATGGAATGTTGGCGTTTCACAATGCAGGCAGGGAAAGAGGCAGACACAGACAGGGTAAGAAACAGACATAGACAGGGTAAGAAACAGACATAGACAGGGTAAGAGACAGACACAAAGAGACAGACAAAGAGACAGACTGACATGGAAACAGACAGACAGGAAAAGAGAGGGAAAGAGACAGACAAACAAAGGTAAAGAGACAGACAAAGAGACAGACAGAGGGAAAGAGGGAAAGAGACAGACAGGGAAAGAGGTGGAAAGAGACAGACAGGGAAAGAGGGGGAAAGAGACAGACAGGGAAAGTGACAAAGATAGATAGAAAGACAGGAAAAGAGATAGATAGACAGACAGGGAAAAAGATTGAGACAGACGGAGAAAGAGACAGAGATAGTCAGAGACAGACAGGGACAGAGACAGACAAAGATAGAGAGAGAGACATATAGTGTATTTTTTAGGTTTTTGCACCCAGTTCAGACTTAGAATGGTGTTCCAGACGTTATTTCTTAATTGATCTGTAGTCTTTCGTTTGTGAACCTGGCCTCACCACACCTATTGCCAGTCCACATTATATGCATATATAGCCTGGGTCTCAGCTTCCCAACACGGTAAGTTTTTTAACTCCATGAGAGGACACACACTAGCTAGGGACCCCAACGTAGAGAAATACTTTGGCGTAGTGTTGGGGCTCTGTTGCATTGATCAATTCAATAGCTAAATTTCTCTTTATTCATATGTTCATGGCAGTTATGCAGATTCCATTTTTCATATTTTCACTCTTACATATAGCTATTGGATTTTTCATGTCAGTATTCACACAGCAGTTTCTGCTTTTCATATATTCCCCTTACATCAGACCTGGGCAAGGGGCGGCCCACGGGCCACATCCGGCCCGCCTACTCTCTGTGACCGGCCCACCTGGCTCAGGGCGTCCTTGCTGGCCGATCAGTGATGAGGGCAATCTGACCTGTTGTCCGGAGCTCCAGGCTCCGGGAGGCCCGTGGTCAGATCGCCCTCATCACACGCTGCGTGCCGGGCAGGGAGCGATCCTGCAGCTCCGCACAGTCAGTGCAGGCAAAGGAACGCAGGAATCTCTCCTCTGTTCCATTCCGGCACTCTCTCTGTGACACACACGCGCGCCCTGATGTCGTCAGTAGGGCGCGCGTGTGTGTCATTTGAAAAGTTCCCGCCCGGCAGGAGAAGAAGCTGCAGCATCCGGGGCCTCTATGGAGAGAGTAAGCAGCTCAGTGGGGGGCCGTGCAAGAGAAGAAGGATGTCAGCGGGAGCCCGTACGGAGGTCCTTAGGAGGGAGAGGTAAGTGGTGACTAGTAACCAGAGGGGACAATGGGGGGAGGGGAGTGACTGGTGACTAATATTTGGGTGTAGTGATGTAGTATGTGGGAATGTAGTTTTACAGGTGTATTATATAGGGGTCTAGTGATGTATATGGGGATGTAGTTATGTATATTACAGGTGTATATAGGAATGTAGTGATGTATATTACAGGTGCAGTATATAGGAGTGTAGTGATGTATATTACAGATGCAGTATATAGGAGTGTAGTGATGTATATTACAGGTCTTTATGGGAGTGTAGTGATGTATATTACAGGTGTAGTATATAGAGGTGTAGTGATGTATATTACAGGTGCAGTATATAGGGATGTAGTGATGTATATTACAGGTGCAGTATATAGGAGTGTAGTGATGTATATTACAGGTCTTTATGGGAGTGTAGTGATGTATATTACAGGTGCAGTATATAGGAGTGTAGTGATGTATATTACAGGTGTAGTATATAGAGGTGTAGTGATGTATATTACAGGTGCAGTATATAGGAATGTAGTGATGTATATTACAGGTGCAGTATATAGGGGTGTAGTGATGTATATTACAGGTGTAGTATATAGAGGTGTAGTGATGTATATTACAGGTTTAGTATATAGGGATGTAGTGATGTATATTACAGGTGCAGTATATAGGGGTGTAGTGATGTATATTACAGGTGCAGTATATAGGAGTGTAGTGATGTATATTACAGGTGTAGTATATAGGGGTGTAGTGATGTATATTACAGGTTTAGTATATAGGGATGTAGTGATGTATATTACAGATGCAGTATATAGGGATGTAGTGATGTATATTACAGGTGCAGTATATAGGGGTGTAGTGCTGTATATTACAGGTGTATATATGTCACGCTCCCCTGGTCCTCTGCTCCGCTTCCCGGCTCACCTGCCACGCTCCCCGCTCTCCAGCCTCCATCGCCCGCGCTTCCCAGGCCTCCTGGTCCCCGCTCCCAGTGCCCGTCGGCTTCCCAGCCCCAGCCCGGCTCTGCTGCTTCCTCCTCTCAGCTTCCTGCCCTGGCTTCTGGCACCCGGGCCGCGCGCATGCGCATTAGGGCGCGCGCGCGGTCACTGACCCTTTCTTAAAGGGCCAGTGTCCACTGACAGGAAATGAAGCACACAGGTACGGGGTATAAAGGGGTTCAATGTCCAAGGGGGCGGGGCCTGATCTTCGTGTTTCCCAAGCTAGGAGTCAGGTCTCCTTGTGTTCCTGTGAGATACTTACCTCTCTCTCTTCTAGAGCCGATCCTGCATTGCCATCCGGTCCTGCCGTATCCCGAACCCCGAACGCTGCCTATCTGCCATCCTGACAGTCCGTACCATCTCTGTTCCCTGCGGTGACCCGTCATCTCGCTCCAACGGTTCCGGACCCCGCCTGACATCATCCCGGCTTCCGAACCTGAGCTCCGTCACCCGGACCACCATCAGTGACCCCGTGGTTCCAGGGACTTCTCCATTGTGCTCTTGTGCGCAGACTGTTCTGCTACCTATAGTGATCCGGCTACCGGACTCCTTTCCCTCATCGGGGAGTTCGGCCCAGTGGATCCACCTCCCGGGTCTGCCCATCCACCTGGCCCTAACAGTAAGATCAGGCCATGGATCCCGCCGAAGCACTAGCGGCCTTGCATGAGGAACTCCAACGCCAGCGTGAAGTCCAGACCCGCATGCTGAACTTTTTGACTTCCGTGGACGCCCGCTTGAACACGCTACAAGCATCGGTCACATCTTCAGCACCTCCGGCCTCCACTAGTCAATCCACGGCTCTTGCTCCCGTGGCAGCCTCCTCGGATGCTTCCAGACTTCGTTTGGCCTCACCACCCCGGTACGCCGGAGATCCCAAGACCTGCAGGGGGTTTATAAACCAATGCTCCCTCCATTTCACGCAGCTGCCGCATTTGTTTGCCTCCGACCAAGCCAAGGTCGCCTTCATAATGTCTCACCTAGAGGGCGAGGCACTGGCGTGGATGAACCCCTTGTGGGAGAAGGAGGACCCTATGACCAAGAACCTCCAGGAGTTCCTGCAGGCTTTTCGCGGCACCTTTGACGAGCCCGGACGCGCCTCCGCGTCTGCTTCATCTCTTCTCCGGTTACGTCACGGAACTCTGACGGTGGGTCAATACGCCATCCGTTTCCGCACCTTGGCTTCGGAACTCGGGTGGAATAACGAGGCCCTAACCGCCGCCTTCTGGGAAGGACTCTCGGGTCGAATCAAAGATGAGCTGGCTGGTCGTGACGTACCGTCCACCCTGGACGCCCTGATTACCCTAGCGACTCGAGTGGAAATTCGCTTTCAGGAGCGGTCCAAAGAGGTGTCCCGTGAGAGACGCCCGGTACGGCATTCCTCTCCTCCGCAGAAGTCCGCCGTACTCCAGTCTACGGCATCTGGTGTCTCCGTCCATGAGCCCATGCAGATCGACCGTGTGCGACAGTCTGAACAACGTCGAGCAGAGCGGCTCGCCAAGGGTCTCTGCTTCTACTGCGGAGAGGGCACACACCTGCTACGCTCCTGTCCAGAGAGGCCGGGAAACTCCAAAGCCTAGGGTCGGTAGGAGAGGCCACCCTAGGTGCTGGGACTCTCTCAGACCCGGTTACATGGACTGTGCAAGTGACAACGGGAGAGACGCGGTTCACGGCTGAGGCGTACCTCGATTCTGGGGCAGCAGGCAATTTCCTCCAGCAGGCCACGGTGGACAAGTACCAGGTGCCTGTTACTCCACTCGACAAACCCCTCGTGATTGCCTCTGTGGATGGGAGACCCCTCTCTGACACCATCTCCTGGATCACCAGGCCGGTTGAACTGCGTATCGGTGCTCTGCACACCGAGAACATCGCTCTCTACGTCCTCCCACACATGTCACATCAAATCCTGCTGGGCCTTCCTTGGTTACGGACACACGAACCTTCAGTCAGCTGGGGCACTGGTGAAATCACTCGATGGGGCTCTTCTTGCCATGAGAACTGTCTGAAGACCATACAACCCATCCGGCGACCTCCGGTTCCAGAGTCCCTACCGGGACTACCCTCAGCCTATTGGTCCTTCGCGGACGTCTTTGATAAGAAGGAGTCAGAGGTACTTCCGCCACATCGTCCTTACGATTGTGCCATTGACCTGCTCCCGGGAACTACACCACCTCGAGGACGGATATATCCACTGTCTCCAGCCGAAACAAGGGCCATGTCTTCTTACATCACAGAGAGCCTGGCAAGGGGATTCATTCCGAGATCCTCCTCTCCTGCTAGAGCAGGCTTCTTCTTCGTAAAGAAGAAAGAGGGCGACTTACGCCCATGCATAGACTACCGGGGATTGAACCAAATCACCGTAAAAAACAAGTACCCCCTGCCGCTCATCCCCGAATTGTTTGATCGGCTCAGAGGAGCTCGTGTGTTCACCAAGTTGGATCTTCGGGGTGCCTACAACCTGGTCCGTATCCGCTCGGGGGACGAATGGAAGACCGCGTTTAACACTCGTGATGGGCACTATGAATACTGCGTGATGCCCTTCGGCCTGTGTAATGCACCAGCAGTCTTCCAAGAATTAGTGAACGACGTGTTCCGGGACCTTCTCTACGTCTGTGTGGTGGTATATCTGGATGACATCCTTGTCTTCTCTCCGGACCTCCAGACCCACCGAGAGAACGTGCAACTGGTTCTACAAAGACTGAGAGAGAATCGTCTGTACGCCAAGTACGAGAAGTGTGTCTTCGAACAGTCTTCTCTCCCCTTCCTGGGTTACCTCATCACCGATACCGGACTGCAGATGGATCCAAAGAAGGTCTCTTCCATTCTCAACTGGCCTCCTCCTTCTGGACTGAAGGCAATCCAACGCTTTCTGGGATTCGCCAGCTATTACCGCCAGTTCATCCCTCACTTCTCTGCTCTGACTGCGCCTCTCTCCGCCTTGACCAAGAAGGGGGCTAATCCAAAGGACTGGTCACCTGCGGCCGACGCCGCGTTTGGCTCCCTAAAGCGGGCCTTTGCCTCCTCTCCTGTACTCCACCGTCCGGAGTTAAACCGCCAGTTCACCTTGGAGGTGGATGCCTCCTCCTCGGGAGCCGGAGCAGTGCTCATGCAGAAGTCCTCCTCCGGGAAGATGGTGACTTGCGGTTTCTTCTCCAAGAGCTTCTCAGCGCCTGAACGCAATTACACCATCGGTGACCGAGAGCTATTGGCAGTCAAACTGGCTCTGGAGGAATGGCGTTATCTTCTGGAAGGAGCAGTGTACCCCGTTATAATTTACACGGACCACAAGAACCTGGAATACCTGCGGTCTGCTCAGCGACTGAACCCACGGCAAGCCAGGTGGTCCTTATTCTTTGCCCGGTTCGATTTCCAGCTCCATTTCCGACCCGCGAACAAGAACGTACGCGCTGATGCCTTGTCTAGGTCTTTCATGCCCATGGAGCAGGAAGAGGAGACATCCCAACCCATCATCTGTCCAAGTAAGATTATTCCGGTGGCTCCTGTCACCCTGGCCCAGATACCGCCCGGGAAGACCTATGTCTCTGAGACTGACAGGCAAAAAGTGTTACACTGGGGCCATGCCTCGAAAACAGCCGGTCATGCTGGCCAGAAAAGAACTTGGAGTGCGATTGTACGTCATTATTGGTGGCCATCCCTTCGCACGGACGTCGCCTCTTTTGTCTCTTCCTGCTCCTCTTGTGCCAGGAACAAGACGCCCAAACACCTGCCATTTGGCCGTCTTCTGCCTCTGCCTATACCCTCAGTTCCCTGGCAACACATTGCGATGGACTTTATTACGGACTTGCCATTGTCCTCCGGACACACAGTCATATGGGTCGTGGTGGATCGGTTCTCTAAAATGGCCCATTTCGTCCCTATGGCTGGACTGCCCTCTGCCCAGGAACTCGCGGACGCCTATATACATCACATCTTCCGCTTGCATGGCTTTCCATCACACATTGTGTCCGACAGAGGAACTCAGTTTACCTCCCGCTTCTGGAGGGCTCTCTGTAAACATCTGGGAGTAACTCTGGACTTTTCTTCAGCCTACCATCCTCAGTCGAACGGCCAAGTGGAACGGGTCAATCAGATTTTGACCTCTTTCTTACGTCACTACGTCAACGCCCATCATGACGATTGGTCCACGCTTCTTCCTTGGGCTGAATTCTCCCATAATCATCACGTCAGTGAGTCCTCCTCCAGTTCTCCCTTCCATGTCGTCTACGGACTTCAGCCTTCGGTCCCATTGCCTGTATCCTCTTCCTCGGATATCCCTGCTGCTGATGCGGTAGTCCGTGACTTTACAACCATTTGGGACTCAGTTAAGGCGTCCCTTGCACGTGCATCCCTGCGGATGAAGAGACACACAGACAAGAGACGTCTGGATCCTCCGTGTTTCTCCCCCGGAGATCTCGTCTGGCTTGCTTCCAAGTACGTCCGATTGAAGTTACCATCTTACAAGCTGGGTCCTCGCTACATCGGACCGTTTAAAGTCCTCGGCAAGATCAATGAGGTCTCCTACAAACTGCAGCTCCCGGCCACGATGAGGATACCCAACTCCTTCCACGTCTCTCTGCTCAAGCCGGTTGTCCTTGGTCCCTTCTCCGCTGCTGCCAGTCCGGCTCCTCCTCCTATTGCTGATGACGACATCTATGCGGTAAGGGATATCGTGGCCATGAAGACCGTACGGGGTCGACAGTTCTTTCTGGTGGACTAGGCAGGGTATGGTCCTGAGGATAGGTCCTGGGAGCCCAGAGAGAATGTGGGTACTCCTCTGATCCGTGCCTTCCTGTCCCGGTTGCGGGGAGGGGGGCGTGGGGGGGGGTACTGTCACGCTCCCCGGGTCCTCTGCTCCGCTTCCCGGCTCACCTGCCACGCTCCCCGCTCTCCAGCCTCCATCGCCCACGCTTCCCAGGCCTCCTGGTCCCCGCTCCCGGCGCCCGTCGGCTTCCCAGCCCCAGCCCGGCTCTGCTGCTTCCTCCTCTCAGCTTCCTGCCCTGGCTTCTGGCACCCGGGCCGCGCGCATGCGCATTAGGGCGCGCGCGCGGTCACTGACCCTTTCTTAAAGGGCCAGTGTCCACTGACAGGAAATGAAGCACACAGGTACGGGGTATAAAGGGGTTCAATGTCCAAGGGGGCGGGGCCTGATCTTCGTGTTTCCCAAGCTAGGAGTCAGGTCTCCTTGTGTTCCTGTGAGATACTTACCTCTCTCTCTTCTAGAGCCGATCCTGCATTGCCATCCGGTCCTGCCGTATCCCGAACGCTGCCTATCTGCCATCCTGACAGTCCGTACCATCTCTGTTCCCTGCGGTGACCCGTCATCTCGCTCCAACGGTTCCGGACCCCGCCTGACATCATCCCGGCTTCCGAACCTGAGCTCCGTCACCCGGACCACCATCAGTGACCCCGTGGTTCCAGGGACTTCTCCATTGTGCTCTTGTGCGCGGACTGTTCTGCTACCTATAGTGCTCCGGCTACCGGACTCCTTTCCCTCATCGGGGAGTTCGGCCCAGTGGATCCACCTCCCGGGTCTGCCCATCCACCTGGCCCTAACAATATAGGGGTGTAGTGATGTATATTACAGGTGTATATAGGGGTGTAGTGATGTATATTACAGGTGTAGTATATAGGAGTGTAGTGATGTATATTACAGGTGCAGTATATAGGAATGTAGTGATGTATATTACAGGTGCAGTATATAGGGGTGTAGTGATGTACATTGCAGGTGCAGTATATAGGGGTGTAGTGATGTATATTACAGGTGTAGTATATAGAGGTGTAGTGATGTATATTACAGGTGTATATAGGGGTGTAGTGATGTATATTACAGGTGCAGTATATAGGGATGTAGTGATGTATATTACAGGTGCAGTATATAAGGGTGTAGTGATGTATATTACAAGTGCAGTATATAGGGGTGTAGTGATGTATATTACAGGTGTAGTATATAGAGGTGTAGTGATGTATATTACAGGTGCAGTATATAAGGGTGTAGTGATGTATATTACAGGTGCAGTATATAGGGGTGTAGTGATGTATATTACAGGTGTAGTATATAGAGGTGTAGTGATGTATATTACAGGTGTATATAGGGGTGTAGTGATGTATATTACAGGTGCAGTATATAGGGATGTAGTGATGTATATTACAGGTGCAGTATATAGGGGTGTAGTGATGTATATTACAGGTGTATATAGGGGTGTAGTGATGTATATTACAGGTGTATATAGGGGTGTAGTGATGTATATTACAGGTGTAGCATATAGGAGTGTAGTGATGTATATTACAGGTGCAGTATATAGGAATGTAGTGATGTATATTACAGGTGCAGTATATAGGGGTGTAGTGATGTATATTACAGGTGTATATAGGGGTGTAGTGATGTATATTACAGGTGTATATAGGGGGTGTAGTGATGTATATTACAGGTGTAGTATATAGGAGTGTAGTGATGTATATTACAGGTGCAGTATATAGGACTGTAGTGATGTATATTACAGGTGCAGTATATAGGGGTGTAGTGATGTACATTACAGGTGCAGTATATAGGGGTGTAGTGATGTATATTACAGGTGTAGTATATAGGGGTGTAGTGATGTATATTACAGGTGTATATAGGGGTGTAGTGATGTATATTACAGGTGCAGTATATAGGGATGTAGTGATGTATATTACAGGTGCAGTATATAAGGGTGTAGTGATGTATATTACAAGTGCAGTATATAGGGGTGTAGTGATGTATATTACAGGTGTAGTATATAGAGGTGTAGTGATGTATATTACAGGTGTATATAGGGGTGTAGTGATGTAAATTACAGGTGCAGTATATAGGGATGTAGTGATGTATATTACAGGTGCAGTATATAGGGGTGTAGTGATGTAATATATGGGGATTGTTTGTGTATATATGTATATAGTGCGTGTGTGTGTGCATATATATATATATATATATATATATATGTATATGTATGTATATATATATATATATATATATTTGTGTGTGTATACATATATAATAGACTATATAATAATAATAATAATAATTTTATTCATTTATATAGCGCTATTAATTCCACAGCGCTTTACATACATTGGCAACACTGTCCCCATTGGGGCTCACAATCTAGAGTCTATATGTATATATATAAATATATATATAGTGTATATATATATAAGTATATGAATATACATGTGTGTGTGTGTGTATATATATATATATATTTATTAGTGTGTGTGTGTATGTGTTTATAATATATGCAGCTTTGTCGCCATAGAAGGGGGGGCAGATACAATTTCTTGCACAGGAGCTGTCAGTGTCCGCCCCTGCTGCTGAGAGCAGACACTTGATTGTGGAGCTCCTGACATTGGCTCCGTATGGAGCTCAGACATAACTAGAGCGGGTCTGGAACCTAGAATCAACGCAGAGAAAAGCCCGTAACTGCGAATGGTACTGGAGTTACATTGGGTACCACGCGCTTCCTCCCCGCCCCCTGCAGCGGTGTGCCACCATTACAGGGCCTGATTGCGTTTCTCCAGTACCTGTTAGCATACATGTGACAGGTACTGGAGAAAACACGAGTCTGTGAAATAAAAAATTTTCTATATTTACCTGCTTTCTTCGGCTCTGCTGCCTCCCGCTCCTGACCCCCGCTCATTCATGGATTATTCACCACACTCAGGACCTGGAAGCCGGAGCATCGCGGTGACAGCGCCGAGCACAGCACCGCTGAGGACATCACCACGGGGACAGGTGAGTATTCTGTAAGCACAGTGACCTCCAGGAGGTCATCGGAGTTTCCAATGAACTCTGAGGATCCCCCTGCGACACCCACGCTACAGCTTCACGGGTTCATCAGAGTTCATTGGGAACTGTGACGAGTCCCCGAGATGCTTCGGCTTCCAGGTTCTGAACACACACACACACCTGTATACTCACCCAGCGATGCGGTCCCCAGCACTGTCCCTGCTTCCAGCTGCTCACTGCAGTGAATATTCAGTGACTATAATTACCGGCGATAAGGAGCGGGAGGCAGCAGAGCCAGAGACAGCAGCGCTGGAGAGAGAAACAAACAGGGAATGAAGTCTTTGAGTTTGCCTAAATAACCATATACCCCATGGCCCAAAAATCACCAATACATAGGTTCAGTTTGCACATAAAAAGTATATGTTTTATTGGGTCAGGTATAAAAGGTATACCATGGGATATAGACAGTAGTAACAGGTAAAAACAGGTTAACAGACAAGGAAAGGCGAGCAAAAATCCCCATGTGGGGCTGCATGGAACAAGGAGAAGTAGATGGCAGAGTGTGCTAACTCCCTGGTAAGGTAAATGCACGTGGTTTACAGTTTAAATGAACACAAAGACCGATGTACTAGACAAAGTTGAAAGATCAGTCAGTGAATCAGCAAGTACATACATATTACCACAGCACAAAACCCAGCAGGGAGCTTTCCAGAATAAGAGGATCACATGCAGACACACATGGGAACCAGTCCCAACACGTGTTTCGTGAGATGACTTCCTCAGGGGACCGTGGACAACAAAGGATTAAGTGGGTTTTATATACTTGCCGTCGTCTCATGTCATTTGCAGCCCCTGTCGCGATTCCATGATGAAGGGACGCACGACGCTAGCGTGGGCGGCTACTCCAGCATCGCCTAGGCTAGGGCAAACCCCTTGGTGACGTCAGTTTACCCAGAAGACGCACAAAGGAGAGCAGCGCACACTGCGCATGCGCAGTCCCGCAACCAGGAAGCGCGACTGCAAATGCCATATCAGATGCTGGCAGAAGTAAGGGCAGATCGCGTTGCTATTCAAAGCAGGCTAAGAGCATGATTAAGATTTAATATGGATAGAAACTATGCATAAAGTATCACCACAGTAGTGACTAGAGTAATATATATTAGATAAAACATGTCATGTTATAATGATTTTATAAAAATAGTGTCAGATAAAACTGAACAACAGTCAAATAAACCAGATCCAGTGGTGATCATATAAAGATTATTTCCGCTTATTTCTTTCCTTCCTCGCTCTTTTTCCTGTGCAGTAGGACAACAATAATGATGATGATAAGAGAGACATCCGAAAAAGGACACAAAACGGTGAGGTGGGAAAAAACTGTGGAAGGGAAGGACACAAAAGGTCAAGTTAAAAAGATTTTGATAAAAAATATATATATATAAAAAAGAAGATTCAAGACAAAGATCTCGCAGCCAAAGCAGAGTCGGTCAAAAACAGACAACCGCATGAGAGACATACTGGTTTACAAAAAAGAAGTAAAGGTCTATCTCTCATTCAATCCACTAGGGACCACTGTGTCGAGGAGAAAGATCCATCGACATTCAGCCCGTGCCAACGCCTTGTGAATATCCCCACCTCTAAGCCCAAGGTGCACACGGTCGATCCCCCTCACCTTAAAACCTGAGGGGTCCGAACCGTGATGCAGCCTGAAGTGGCGGGGAATAGTCTTAAGGGTGTCGACATCCTCGGGTTTTGCTTGCTTAGCAGCAATAATATCCCTGATATGCTCCCTCCTCCGGACCCTCAATTCCCGACTAGTGAGTCTGACATATATTAAGTCGCATTCACACGTGGCCTAATAAATTACGCCAGTGCTGCTGCAAGAAATATACTGTCGGATCTCAAATGTTTTGGATCCGTTAGAGGAGGCAAAGGATGTCGCCCTAATGATGTTACCATGACGACAAGCGAGGCATGAGCCACAGGGATTGAAGCCACATATAGGACGTCCAGTCATAAATGTCAGTTTGTTTCGTGACACATAATGACTGTGGACCAACATATCACCCAGGCTCCGGCCCCGATGAGCCATCATGAGGGGTCAGTCGGGTAGCATATCCTTCAACACTGGTTCTGTTTGTAAAACAGACCAGTATTTTGTAAGTATGCCTCGAATGTGGTCCCATTGGCGGTTGAAAGAAGAGACAAAACGAACCTTGGGCTCAGCACGCTGTGTCTTATTGGGGTTGAATCTCAAAAGGAATTGGTCTCGTGGGGGCGATTTGGCACATCTGTATGCCTTCTTAATGGATCTGGCACTATAGCCCCTCTCCCTGAACCTGTCACGCATCTCACCAGCCCTACCCTCGAATACATTCATATCTGAGCAAATCCGTTTCAAACGGATGAATTGCCCTGTAGGGATGGCATTAATAGTAGACTTTGGGTGGCTGGAGGATGCGTGTAACAGAGCGTTCACAGAGGAGGGCTTCCGATAAATATCGGTAGTCAGGAAACCCTGATCGCCAATAGAGATGCCAATATCCAGAAAGTCGACCCTAATCGGATCAGCCTGGAAGGTGAGATAGATGTTATATAGGTTGGAGTTCAAGTGGCGCACAAAGCCCTCAAGCTCCGGAGCGGTCCCCCCCAGATGACAAAGATGTCATCAATGAAGCGGAGCCAGCACTGCACATGGGAGCTAGCTGGCACGCCGCCGCCGAAAACCTCCCTCTCCCAGTATCCCAGGAAGAGGTTAGCGTACGACAGCGCGCATGCCGCCTCCATTGCAATGCCGCGCCGTTTTGTCTCTTCTTTCAACCGCCAATGGGACCACATTCGAGGCATACTTACAAAACACTGGTCTGTTTTACAAACAGAACCAGTGTTGAAGGATATGCTACCCGACCGACCCCTCATGACGGCTCATCGGGGCCGGAGCCTGCGTGATATGTTGGTCCACAGTCATTATGTGTCATGAAACAAACTACCATTTATGACTGGACGTCCTATATGTGGCTCCTATCCCTGTGGCTTGTGCCTCGCTTGTCGTCATGGTAACATCATTAGGGCGACATCCTTTGCCTCCTCTAACGGATCCAAAACATTTGAGATCCGACAGTATATTTCTTGCAGCAGCACTGGCGTAATTTATTACGCCACGTGTGAATGCGACTTAATATATGTCGGACTCACTAGTCGGGAATTGAAGGTCCGGACGAGAGAGCATATCAGGGATATTATTGCTGCTAAGCAAGCAAAACCCGAGGATGTCGACACCCTTAAGACTATCCCCCGCCACTTCAGGCTGCATCACGGTTCGGACCCCTCAGGTTTTAAGGTGAGGGGGATCGACCGTGTGCACCTTGGACTTAGAGGTGGGGATATTCACAAGGCGTTGGCACGTGCTGAATGTCGATGGATTTTTCTCCTCGACACAGTGGTCCCTAGTGGATTGAATGAGAGACAGACCTTTACTTCTTTTTTGTAAACCAGTATGTCTCTCATGCGGTTGTCTGTTTTTGACCGACTCTGCTTTGGCTGCGAGATTTTTGTCTTGCATCTTCTTTTTTATATATATATTTTTTTATAAAAATCTTTATAACTTGACCTTTTGTGTCCTTCCCTTCCACAGTTTTTTCCCACCTCACCGTTTTGTGTCCTTGCCGGATGTCTCTCTTGTCATCATCATTATTGTTGTCCTACTGCACAAGAAAAAGAGCGAGGAAGGAAAGAAATAAGCGGAAATAATCTTTATATGATCACCACTGGATCTGGTTTATTTGACTGTTGTTCAGTTTTATCTGACACTATTTTTGTAAAATCTTTATAACATGACATGTATTATCTAATATATATTACTCTAGTCACTACTGTGGTGATACTTTATGCATAGTTTCTATCCATATTAAATCTTAATCATGTTCTTAGCCTGCTTTGAATAGCAACGCGATCTGCCCTTACTTCTGCCAGCATCTGATATGGCATTTGCTGTCGCGCTGCCTGGTTGCGGGACTGCGCATGCGCAGTGTGTGCGGCTCTCCTTTGTGCGTCTTCTGGGTAAACTGACGTCACCAAGGGGTTTGCCCTAGCCCAGGCGACGCTGGAGTAGCCGCCCACGCTAGCGTCGTGCGTCCCTGCATCATGGAATCGCGACAGGGGCTGCAAATGACATGACACGACGGCAAGTATATAAAACCCACTTAATCCTTTGTTGTCCATGGTCCCCTGAGGAAGTCATCTCACGAAACACGTGTTGGGACTGGTCCCCATGTGTGTCTGCATGTGATCCTCTTATTCTGGTAAGCTCCCTGCTGGGTTTTGTGCTGTGGTAATATGTATGTACTTGCTGATTCACTGACTGATCTTTCAACTTTGTCTAGTACATCGGTCTTTGTGTTCATTTAAACTGTAAACCACGTGCACTTACCTTACCAGGGAGTTAGCATACTCTGCCATCTACTTCTCCTTGTTCCATGCAGCCCCACATGGGGATTTTTGCTCGCCTTTCCTTGTCTGTTAACCTGTTTTTACCTGTTACTACTGTCTATACCCCATGATATACCTTTTATACCTGACCCAATAAAACATATACTTTTTATGTGCAAACTGAACCTATGTATTGGTGATTTTTGGGCCATGGGGTATATGGTTATTTAGGCAAACTCAAAGACTTCATTCCCTGTTTGTTTTTCATATGTTCTGTGAAGTTGTTGCCTATTACCTCTATGAAGTCCTGTTACATTGCTCTGCTTGTTTCTAATTGCTTGCCTCTGTGTCTTTTCACAGTAATTTTCCTGAGCAGTATGGACTACAAAGCCTGTGAGTCCACATGGCAAACTCAATTGAATCAGGTTTTCGACACCGAGGGCGAAGTGGACAATTCGGTGGATTCAAGATCACATAGGGAACTCTGCAGCCAAATCAAACTCCTCTTTAACCGCAGAATGAGACTCTGGTGGAATAAGGCCTTTATGCAACTCTATGTCTATCGGGGGTTAATACCCAGAGGTCTTAGGGTACAGGTCTTTCCCTCTTTCAGTGTCACGGATAAGACCTTTAAAAAGGACTGGGAGGATGCAGCTTCTGCGTGCTCCAGGTCCTTCATGTTGCATCTTATCAACAGTAATGAGGCTTCTCTCCGTGACATTGATGAGGAGATTACTGTCTTACAAGACCGTGCATCTAAAGAACTTACCCCCTTGGAATTGTCTAATTTCCATGAGACAATGAACAAGGAATTTGTCAAGTGGGAAAAGGAGTTGGTTTCTAATAAAACTAAAAAGTATCAGCGTGACGTCACCGATTATAAGAACCAGCAGGTGTACCGATGGAAGGGGATAACACGTCGCAGGAGACACTTTGTCGGACTCACCAATTCCGTGTCAGCCTCCTCCATCTCCTCAGTGGAGGATGAGAATCCAATACCTCAAGCTTCATCTAGACCCGTGACGAGAGGTTTTGTGGGTAAAAGACCTAGTAAGGCACCTCCAGGCCCTGCAAAATCTCCCTTGGGTGCTATCCCGAAGAAGGGCATTTCTAACGAATTGGAGGTGATTAACCTTTCCCAAATTGAACTCTCTGGTGACCAGGTTGAAGTTTTAAAATTAGGTTTAACCTTTGTACCTGACTGCAATTTCGATCTCTTCACAGTCTCTAAGGACTTGAACCTGTATCTCAGAAAGTTGGTCCTCCACAAATTACATTCTAAGAAATTCGGGCCGAACCCCTGCACTGCTGAGATTGAGGAGGAGGCTGTACGGAGCCTTGAAGAACTAGAAGGGCAGGCATCTGGTGAGTTGGCCGGCATTTTTCCCACATATCTTTATCCGCGTTCCACCACGTTCCCCCCGTTTTCGTTGTGCCCCCAGGTCTTCCATGACTTAGTCATGGGAGATCTGAGATAACTCTCTAAGAAAAATACAAGTAACAACCTTTCTGTAAAACACCAAAGGACTCTCGAGGAATTGAGAAAGTTGGAGGGGGTAGTGATCAAACTAGCAGACAAGGGGGTCAACATGGTGGTATGGCCTTCTGCCATGTACGAGCGTGAGGTATACAAGCAATTAAGGAATGCCGACTTCTACCAGATGCTCCCCTCAAACCCGACTAACACATTCTTAACCCAGTTGACTCTAATACTCGAGAATGCTCTTGCCTCAGGCACTATTACCAAAAAGGTTTATGATTGTCTCCTTCCAGACATGCCGGTGACGCCCACGTTCTACCTCCTACCTAAAATACACAAGAACCCTCGGGTTCCCCCTGGACGTCCAATTGTCTCTGGCATGGGAGGGCTATGCGATGCAGTATGCAAATTTATTGATTTCTACCTCCAGCCGTTGGTTGAGACGCTGCCCTCCCATGTTAGAGACACCTCGGACGTCCTTAGGAGGCTGAATGGTTTGACGGTTGAGCGTGGGGTGTCACTGGCGACTCTGGATGTTGAGACACTATATTCAAACATCCGTCATGAACATGGCCTTCAGGCAGTGGAGTATTTCTTGAGTATGAGCAACTGGCCACCATCCTTGCAACATTTGATTTTGGAGTTGTTGGAGTTCGTGCTGACGCACAATGCCTTCACCTTCGGTGAGCGGTTCTTCCTCCAGCGGAGCGGCATTGCAATGGGGGCGGCATGCGCGCCGTCGTACGCTAACCTCTTCCTGGGATACTGGGAGAGGGAGGTTTTCGGCGGCGGCGTGCCGGCTAGCTCCCATGTGCAGTGCTGACTCTGCTTCATTGATGACATCTTTGTCATCTGGGGGGGACCGCCCCGGAGCTTGAGGGCTTTGTGCGCCTCTTGAACTCCAACCCATATAACATCTATCTCACCTTCCAGGCTGATCCGATTAGGGTCGACTTTCTGGATATTGGCATCTCTATTGGCGATCAGGGTTTCCTGACTACCGATATTTATCGGAAGCCCTCCTCTGTGAACGCTCTGTTACACGCATCCTCCAGCCACCCAAAGTCTACTATTAATGCCATCCCTACAGGGCAATTCATCCGTTTGAAACGGATTTGCTCAGATATGAATGTATTCGAGGGTAGGGCTGGTGAGATGCATGACAGGTTCAGGGAGAGGGTCTATAGTGCCAGATCCATTAAGAAGGCATACAGACATGCCAAATCGGCCCCACGAGACCAACTCCTTTTGAGATTCAACCCCAATAAGACACAGCGTGCTGAGTCCAAGGTTCGTTTTGTCTCTTCTTTCAACCGCCAATGGGACCACATTCGAGGCATACTTACAAAACACTGGTCTGATTTACAAACAGAACCAGTGTTGAAAGATATGCTACCCAACCGACCCCTCATGACGGCTCATCGGGGCCGGAGCCTGCGTGATATGTTGGTCCACAGTCATTGTGTGTCACGAAACAAACTACCATTTATGAATGGACGTCCTATATGTGGCTCCTATCCCTGTTGCTCGTGCCTCGCTTGTAGTCATGGTAACATCATTAGGGCGACATCCTTTGCCTCCTCTAACGGATCCAAAACATTTGAGATCAGACAGTATATTTCTTGCAGCAGCACTGGCGTAATTTATTACGCCACGAGTGAATGCGACTTAATATATGTCGGACTCACTAGTCGGGAATTGAGGGTCCGGACGAGGGAGCATATCAGAGATATTATTGCTGCTAAGCAAGCAAAACCCGAGGATGTCGACACCCTTAAGACTATTCCCCGCCACTTCAGGCTGCATCACGGTTCGGACCCCTCAGGTTTTAAGGTGAGGGGGATCGACCGTGTGCACCTTGGACTTAGAGGTGGGGATATTCACAAGGCGTTGGCACGGGCTGAATGTCGATGGATTTTTCTCCTCGACACAGTGGTCCCTAGTGGATTGAATGAGAGACAGACCTTTACTTCTTTTTTGTAAACCACTATGTCTCTCATGCGGTTGTCTGTTTTTGACCGACTCTGCTTTGGCTGCGAGATTTTTGTCTTGCATCTTCTTTTTTATATATATATTTTTTTATCAAAATCTTTATAACTTGACCTTTTGTGTCCTTCCCTTCCACAGTTTTTTCCCACCTCACCGTTTTGTGTCCTTGCCGGATGTCTCTCTTGTCATCATCATTATTGTTGTCCTACTGCACAAGAAAAAGAGCGAGGAAGGAAAGAAATAAGCGGAAATAATCTTTATATGATCACCACTGGATCTGGTTTATTTGACTGTTGTTCAGTTTTATCTGACACTATTTTTGTAAAATCATTATAACATGACATGTTTTATCTAATATATATTACTCTAGTCACTACTGTGGTGATACTTTATGCATAGTTTCTATCCATATTAAATCTTAATCATGTTCTTAGCCTGCTTTGAATAGCAACGCGATCTGCCCTTACTTCTGCCAGCATCTGATATGGCATTTGCTGTCGCGCTGCCTGGTTGCGGGACTGCGCATGCGCAGTGTGCGCGGCTCTCCTTTGTGCGTCTTCTGGGTAAACTGACGTCACCAAGGGGTTTGCCCTAGCCCAGGCGACTCTGGAGTAGCCGCCCAAGCTAGCGTCGTGCGTCCCTTCATCATGGAATCGCGACAGGGGCTGCAAATGACATGACACGACGGCAAGTATATAAAACCCACTTAATCCTTTGTTGTCCATGGTCCCCTGAGGAAGTCATCTCACGAAACACGTGTTGGGACTGGTCCCCATGTGTGTCTGCATGTGATCCTCTTATTCTGGTAAGCTCCCTGCTGGGTTTTGTGCTGTGGTAATATGTATGTACTTGCTGATTCACTGACTGATCTTTCAACTTTGTCTAGTACATCGGTCTTTGTGTTCATTTAAACTGTAAACCACGTGCACTTACCTTACCAGGGAGTTAGCATACTCTGCCATCTACTTCTCCTTGTTCCATGCAGCCCCACATGGGGATTTTTGCTCGCCTTTCCTTGTCTGTTAACCTGTTTTTACCTGTTACTACTGTCTATACCCCATGATATACCTTTTATACCTGACCCAATAAAACATATACTTTTTATGTGCAAACTGAACCTATGTATTGGTGATTTTTGGGCCATGGGGTATATGGTTATTTAGGCAAACTCAAAGACTTCATTCCCTGTTTGTTTTTCATATGTTCTGTGAAGTTATTGCCTATTACCTCTATGAAGTCCTGTTACATTGCTCTGCTTGTTTCTAATTGCTTGCCTCTGTGTCTTTTCACAGTAATCTTCCTGAGCAGTATGGACTACAAAGCCTGTGAGTCCACGTGGCAAACTCAATTGAATCAGGTTTTCGACACCGAGGGCGAAGTGGACAATTCGGTGGATTCAAGATCACATAGGGAACTCTGCAGCCAAACCAAACTCCTCTTTAACCGCAGAATGAGACTCTGGTGGAATAAGGCCTTTATGCAACGCTATGTCTATCGGGGGGTTAATACCCAGAGGTCTAAAGGTCCAGTCACACTAAGCAACTTACCAGCGATCCCAACAACGATAGGGATCGCTGGTAAGTTGCTAGGAGGTTGCTGGTGAGATGTCACACTGCAACGCTCCAGCGATCCCACCAGCAACCTGACCTGGTAGGGATCGCTGGAGCGTGGCTACACAAGTTGATGGTGAGCTCACCAGCAACCAGTGACCAGCCCCCAGCGCCGCGTGGAAGATGCTGCGCTTGGTAACTAAGGTAAATATCGGGTAACCAACCCGATATTTACCTTGGTTACCACCGCACGGAGCTACACGTGCAGAGAGCAGGGAGCAGCGCACACTGAGCGCTGGCTCCCTGCTCTCCTAGTTACAGCACACATGGGGTTAATTTCCCGATGTGTGCTGTAGCTACATGTGCAGAGAGCAGGGAGCAGCGCACACTGAGTGCTGGCTCCCTGCTCTCCTAGTTACAGCACACATGGGGTTAATTTCCCGATGTGTGCTGTAGCTACATGTGCACAGAGCAGGGAGCAGCGCACACTGAGCGCTGGCTCCTTGCTCTCCTAGTTACAGCACACATGGGGTTAATTTCCCGATGTGTGCTGCAGCTACATGTGCACAGAGCAGGGAGCAGCGCACAATGCTTAGCGCTGGCTCCTTGCTCTCCTAGTTACAGCACACATGGGGTTAATTAACCCGATGTGTGCTGCAGCTAAATGTGCACAGAGCAGGAGCCGGCACTGATAGTGAGAGCGGCGGAGGCTGGTATCAAAGGTAAATATCGGGTAACCAAGGACAGGGCTTCTTGGTTACCCCATGTTTACTGTGGTTACCAGCCTCCGCAGAAGCCGGCTCCTGCTGCCTGCACATTTAGTTGTTGCTGTCTCGCTGTCACACACAGCGATCTGTGCTTCACAGCGGGACAGTAACAACTAAAAAATGGCCCAGGACATTCAGCAACAACCAACGACCTCACAGCAGGGGCCAGGTTGTTGCTGGATGTCACACACAGCAACATCGCTAGCAACGTCACAAAAGTTGTTCGTTAGCAGCGATGTTGCTAGCGATGTTGCTTAGTGTGACGGGGCCTTTAGGGTACATGTCTTTCCCTCTTTCAGTGTCACGGATAAGACCTTTAAAAAGGACTGGGAGGATGCAGCTTCTGCGTGCTCCAGGTCCTTCATGTTGCATCTTATCAACAGTAATGAGGCTTCTCTCCGTGACATTGATGAGGAGATTACTGTCTTACAAGACTGTGCATCTAAAGAACTTACCCCCTTGGAATTGTCTAATTTCCATGAGACAATGAACAAGGAATTTGTCAAGTGGGAAAAGGAGTTGGTTTCTAATAAAACTAAAAAGTATCAGCGTGATGTCACCGATTATAAGAACCAGCAGGTGTACCGGTGGAACGGGATAACACGTCGCAGGAGACACTTTGTCGGACTCACCAATTCCGTGTCAGCCTCCTCCATCTCCTCAGTGGAGGATGAGAATCCAATACCTCAAGCTTCATCTAGACTCGTGACGAGAGGTTTTGTGGGTAAAAGACCTAGTAAGACACTTCCAGGCCCTGCAAAATCTCCCTTGGGTGCTATCCTGAAGAAGGGCAATTCTAACGAATTGGAGGTGATTAACCTTTCCCAAATTGAACTCTTTGGTGACGAGGTTGAAGTTTTAAAATTAGGTTTAACCTTTGTACCTGACTGCAATTTCGATCTCTTCACAGTCTCTAAGGACTTGAACCTGTATCTCAGAAAGTTGGTCCTCCACAAATTACATTCTAAGAAATCCGGGCCGAACCCCTGCACTGCTGAGATTGAGGAGGAGGCTGTACGGACCCTTGAAGAACTAGAAGGGCAGGCATCTGGTGAGTTGGCCGGCATTTTTCCCACATATCTTTATCCGCGTTCCACCACGTTCCCCCCATTTTCGTTGTGCCCCCAGGTCTTCCATGACTTAGTCATGGGAGATCTGAGATAACTCTCTAAGAGAAATACAAGTAACAACCTTTCTGTAAAACACCAAAGGACTCTCGAGGAATTGAGAAAGTTGGAGGGGGTAGTGATCAAACTAGTAGACAAGGGGGTCAACATGGTGGTATGGCCTTCTGCCATGTACGAGCGTGAGGTATACAAGCAATTAAGGAATGCCGACTTCTACAAGATGCTCCCCTCAAACCCGACTAACACATTCTTAACCCAGTTGATTCTAATACTCGAGAATGCTCTTGCCTCAGGCACTATTACCAAAAAGGTTTATGATTGTCTCCTTCCAGACATGCCGGTGACGCCCACGTTCTACCTCCTACCTAAAATACACAAGAACCCTCGGATTTCCCCTGGACGTCCAATTGTCTCTGGCATGGGAGGGCTATGCGATGCAGTATGCAAATTTATTGATTTCTACCTCCAGCCGTTGGTTGAGACGCTGCCCTCCCATGTTAGAGACACCTCGGACGTCCTTAGGAGGCTGAATGGTTTGACGGTTGAGCATGGGGTGTCACTGGCGACTCTGGATGTTGAGACACTATATTCAAACATCCGTCATGAACATGGCCTTCAGGCAGTGGAGTATTTCTTGAGTATGAGCAACTGGCCACCATCCTTGCAACATTTGATTTTGGAGTTGTTGGAGTTCGTACTGACGCACAATGCCTTCACCTTCGGTGAGCGGTTCTTCCTCCAGCGGAGCGGCATTGCAATGGGGGCGGCATGCGCGCCGTCGTACGCTAACCTCTTCCTGGGATACTGGGAGAGGGAGGTTTTCGGCGGCGGCGTGCCGGCTAGCTCCCATGTGCAGTGCTGGCTCTGCTTCATTGATGACATCTTTGTCATCTGGGGGGGACCGCCCCGGAGCTTGAGGGCTTTGTGCGCCACTTGAACTCCAACCCATATAACATCTATCTCACCTTCCAGGCTGATCCGATTAGGGTCGACTTTCTGGATACTGGCATCTCTATTGGCGATCAGGGTTTCCTGACTACCGATATTTATTGGAAGCCCTCCTCTGTGAACGCTCTGTTACACGCATCCTCCAGCCACCCAAAGTCTACTATTAATGCCATCCCTACAGGGCAATTCATCCGTTTGAAACGGATTTTCTCAGATATGAATGTATTCGAGGGTAGGGCTGGTGAGATGCATGACAGGTTCAGGGAGAGGGTCTATAGTGCCAGATCCATTAAGAAGGCATACAGACGTGCCAAATCGGCCCCACGAGACCAACTCCTTTTGAGATTCAACCCCAATAAGACACAGCGTGCTGAGTCCAAGGTTCGTTTTGTCTCTTCTTTCAACCGCCAATGGGACCACATTCGAGGCATACTTACAAAACACTGGTCTGATTTACAAACAGAACCAGTGTTGAAAGATATGCTACCCGACTGACCCCTCATGACGGCTCATCGGGGCCGGAGCCTGCGTGATATGTTGGTCCACAGTCATTGTGTGTCACGAAACAAACTACCATTTATGACTGGACGTCCTATATGTGGCTCCTATCCCTGTGGCTCGTGCCTCGCTTGTAGTCATGGTAACATCATTAGGGCGACATCCTTTGCCTCCTCTAACGGATCCAAAACATTTGAGATCAGACAGTATATTTCTTGCAGCAGCACTGGCGTAATTTATTACGCCACGCGTGAATGCGACTTAATATATGTCGGACTCACTAGTCGGGAATTGAGGGTCCGGACAAGGGAGCATATCAGAGATATTATTGCTGCTAAGCAAGCAAAACCCGAGGATGTTGTCGACACCCTTAAGACTATTCCCCGCCACTTCAGGCTGCATCACGGTTCGGACCCCTCAGGTTTTAAGGTGAGGGGGATCGACCGTGTGCACCTTGGACTTAGAGGTGGGGATATTCACAAGGCGTTGGCACGGGCTAAATGTCGATAGATCTTTCTCCTCGACACAGTGGTCTCTAGTGGATTGAATGAGAGACAGACCTTTACTTCTTTTTTGTAAACCAGTATGTCTTTCCTGCGGTTGTCTGTTTTTGACCGACTCTGCTTTGGCTGCGAGATCTTTGTCTTGAATCTTCTTTTTTATATATATATTTTTTATCAAAATCTTTTTAACTTGACCTTTTGTGTCCTTCCCTTCCACAGTTTTTTCCCACCTCACCGTTTTGTGTCCTTGCCGGATGTCTCTCTTATCATCATCATTATTGTTGTCCTACTGCACAAGAAAAAGAGCGAGGAAGGAAAGAAATAAGCGGAAATAATCTTTATATGATCACCACTGGATCTGGTTTATTTGACTGTTGTTCAGTTTTATCTGACACTATTTTTGTAAAATCATTATAACATGACATGTTTTATCTAATATATATTACTCTAGTCACTACTGTGGTGATACTTTATGCATAGTTTCTATCCATATTAAATCTTAATCATGCTCTTAGCCTGCTTTGAATAGCAACGCGATCTGCCCTTACTTCTGCCAGCATCTGATATGGCATTTGCAGTCGCGCTTCCTGGTTGCGGGACTGCGCATGCGCAGTGTGCGCGGCTCTCCTTTGTGCGTCTTCTGGGTAAACGACGTCACCAAGGGGTTTGCCCTAGCCCAAGCGACGCTGGAGTAGCCGCCCACGCTAGCGTCGTGCGTCCCTGAATCATGGAATCGCGACAGGTGCTGCAAATAACATGAGACGACGGCAAGTATATAAAACCCACTTAATCCTTTGTTGTCCACGGTACCCTGAGGAAGTCATCTCACGAAACACGTGTTGGAACTGGTCCCCATGTGTGTCTGCATGTGATCCTCTTGTTCTGGTAAGCTCCCTGCTGGGTTTTGTGCTGTGGTAATATGTATGTACTTGCTGATTTGTCGCGGGCGGAGGAGGGGACGCTGCGCTCACCCACTGCTCGGGTCCGGCTGCTGCTGCTGCTCGCTCGCTCGGTGGCTCGAGCGGTGGGCCGGATCCCGGGGACTCGAGCGGCGCTCCTCGCCCGTGAGTGAAAGGGGTGGTTTGGTTTAGGGATATTGTCCGTGACGTCACCCACGGTTGTGGTGAGGTTGTGACACCACCGCTGCTCTGGACGGGGATCCCGGGAGCGATGACAGGGAGCAGCTTGGATGTTGTTTTTCCCCTCCGTCGGTAGGGGGGTTGGTTGTCCCGGGGCCCGGTGAGGGGAGGGATGGCAGGCGGGTTACGGGGCCTGGTGAGGTGCAGGGTCGCGGGGGCAGCGCGGTGCCGCACGGCACAGTGGTACTCACTCAGCCAATGATGAACACAAAGTCTCCGGTAAAACAAACGGCTGGATGGACGGGTCCCACAGACGGCTGCGGTTGTTTTCCCCCGGTAGGTTGGTGGTGACTGCCTTTCCCTGCACCTGTGTTGTGTTCTCGGTTCTGGTGACACCGGTAACCCGCTCCCCAGCTTGGATGGAGGCTGAGGGAGCCCCTTTTGCCTGCAGGCTCTGGCCCTGGAAACTGTAGTGACTCGCCCACCCCAGGGCTATGGGACACCCGGTGCCGGGCCGGACTAGTCCGGAGGTAGTCAGTGGTGGCGGGGCCCGGCTCCGTGGCCCTGGTGGGTGTCAGTTGATTAAGTGGCTTATGACTTGGTGATTAAAGTTTGTGTTCGTGACGCCACCTGTGGTATGCGGCTATTAAGCCGCCGCTGCTGTGTAAGGCCTCCGGGGTGATGAAGCGGCAGCAATGATGATACTGCTCCCCACAGGTGGAGCAATGCCCCGGGGCACAGTTGGTGCTTGTGAGTGTCTATGCAGATGAAATAACAGAGGCAACTTCAAGGGTACAGTTTCAAGTTCTTTACTCACAATTCTTGTCACAGTCCTGCAGGGACCCTTGGACTGCTGGGACCACTGTCAGGGACCTCCGCCGTTTCTGGGTGATTCTGAGAGTAAAAGCCGGTACCCTTCCCTTAAGTGTCTCTATCTTCTGCTGTCTTCCTTAGCCTTGCCTTGGTAGGTTGAACCTGGCTTGGCCTCCACAACAGCCTCCAGGCCGGGGAGTCACCTGTCGGTTGATTATCCCTTTTCTAGAGGTACTGCTGTGGGCTATGGCCCGGGGAGTTTACAACATTCCCTGGGCCTCGGTTTTTACTGTTTGGAGATGATTTTGCACTCCTCCGGTTTCTAGGGACCGTCCCCTGTTGCAGCTTGATCCCTCCACCGATGTTCCTGTGGAGCAGGCCACCGCATCTCTACAGCTACCCGTGGCCCTGGTACCCCTTCTCTTCTCTGCTTGGTGTCACCTGGACCCTCTGAGTCCCAGGATCTTCACCAGGAAGCTTCTCTTTCTTCTTCTTAGCTCCTGACTGACTTGGAGCTCTTTTTCCTTTCTCTTCTCCTCCTTGCCTGCCTCCGGCAGGCCTCCTCCTCCTTCCCCACTCTCTCTCCAACTCTGCTCTCTCTAAACTAGAACTTCCTCTCTGTGTTCACACTCTTGTGGCTCCTCCCACCTCCCCAGTTGCTCTGTTCTACCCTATAGGAGCAGGGATGGGTCTTACGGCCCCTCCCAGCATGCAGCATGGGAGGTTTTCTGCCACTTTCCCTGGTCCCAGTGTGTTCCTAGCAATGTGTGGATTTACCAGGGGACCGGAGTTCACTCTCTTCCTCTCCCAGAATGGGGCATCACACCGCTGGATGGGGTGCAATGACCTGTGGCGACGGAAGCCTCTGGGGCGCCACAGTAGCCTTGGCGGTGACTGTATTTCCCTTCACGGTTTGAGCTGTTGCCTTCAATCGGGTCTTGACTGCTGGGAAACCCTGGAGATTCCCTTCGCTAATGGATTTGACCGGTTTTACGGCGACTCCTAGCCTGGTTGGGGTCCGTAAGCCCTGCCGAATGGTGCTGGCTTCTCTTCGCTTCCCGATCCGGTACCGGCGGGCCACCGCCCGTCCCCGGTCCTTATGGTTCACGTCAATCAGCCCCTCCTGCAGACGGTCACCACCGTCTGCCAACCTTGCTGTATGTGCCCAGGCCACGCACCCGGACACGGTCAGTCTCCTCTACTACCACTTCCCTTCTCCACTCCTCAAACTCCAAACTCAACTAACTTCCTTTTCCAGCCTCCAGGACTGTGAACTCCTCGGTGGGTGGGGCCAACCGCCTGGCTTCACCCCCTGGTGTGGACATCAGCTCCTTGAGGGAGGCAACAAGGATTTTTGTTTGACTTTGGTGTGCCTAGTCGGGGTGTGGGGTGTGTTGTTGTAGTACCTGTGATGTCCTGGCTTGTCCAGAGTGCCACAGATATGTATGTACTTGCTGATTCACTGACTGATCTTTCAACTTTGTCTAATACATCGGTCTTTGTGTTCATTTAAACTGTAAACCACGTGCACTTACCTTACCAGGGAGTTAGCATAATCTGCCATCCACTTCTCCTTGTTCCATGCAGCCCCACATGGGGATTTTTGCTCGCCTTTCCTTGTCTGTTAACCTGTTTTTACCTGTTACTACTGTCTATACCCCATGATATACCTTTTATGCCTGACCCAATAAAACATATACTTTTTATGTGCAAACTGAACCTATGTATTGGTGATTTTTGGGCCATGGGGTATATGGTTATTTAGGCAAACTCAAAGACTTAATTCCCTGTTTGTTTTTCATATGTTCTGTGAAGTTGTTGCCTATTACCTCTATGAAGTCCTGTTACACTGCTCTGCTTGTTTCTAAGCATTGGAGAGAGGTAAATATAGAAAATATTTTTATTAAAAAGACCCGTGTTTTCTCTGGTACTTGTCACACTGATGTCACACAGATCATATCAGTGTGTAATCCGTGTGACACCCGTGCTGCCAGAGAAAAAACTGACATGTCTGCATGTGTGCGTGCAGGGCCACGAGGGGTCACACAGTCCGTAACTTACTGTTTGTATATGAAGGGATAGTATATATGCTATATACAGTATTGGGTTAAACTGAGTTAATGATATTAGTCCGGCCCTCTAAAACCATCCCAATTTCTCATGCGGCCCCATCGGAAAATTAATTGCCCACCTCTGCCTTACATAGTCACTGGTGTGCTTACCTTCTCACCATATAGTGTATTTTTTTAGGTTTTTGCACCCAGTTCAGACTTATAATGGTGTTCCAGACGTTATTTCTTAATTAAACAAAGGTAAAGAGACAGACACAGAGAAAGAGATAGCGGGAATGAGGGAAAGAGACAGACAGGGAAAGAGAGGGAAAGAGAGAGAAAGAGATAGACAGGGAAAGAGACAGACAGGGAAAGTGACAGTGATAGATAGACAGACAGGGAAAGAGATAGATAGACAGACAGGGAAAGAGATTGAGACAGACCGAGAAAGAGACAGAGACAGTCTGAGACAGACAGGGAAAGAGACAGACAGATAAAGAGATAGAGAGAGAGACAGAGAGATATATACAGAGGGGGAGACAGACATTATAATTACATTTATATCTGTTTTGTGTTTTTTGTGTGCAGAATACATTTTTGTTAATACATCCTATTTTGTTAACAGCGGGTAGTACAGCCAGTATATATATATATATATATATATATATATATATATATACACACACACATTTTTCTCTTTATATTTTTCAGTACAATGTAAATTGTTGTTTTATTCTATAAACTACTGACAACGTCTCCGAATTTCCAAGCAATAAATTTTGTATTTATTTTCTGAAAATGAGATATTGTCAAAATAACAAAAACAATGCACAGTGCTTTCACACCTCAAATAATGCAAAGAAAGCAAGTTCATAATCATTTAAATACAACAAAACTAATAATGTTTTATCTCAGGAAGAGTTCAGAAATCAATATTTTGTGGAATAACCATGATTTTTAATCACAGCTTTTATGGGTCTTGGCTGCTTTCCACAAGTCTTTCATATTGCTTTTTGGTGACCTTATGCCACTCCTGGTGCAAAAATTGATTACTTTCCAGAAGATTTCAATGGGGTTCAGGTCTGGAGATTGGGCTGGCCATGACAGGATTTTGATGTGGTGGTCCTTCATCCACACATTGATTGACCTAGCTTTATGGCATGGCCCATTGTCCTTTTCAGCTTTGCCCAACACCTGGTCGTCTAATGGTTAGATGGAGACCTGGACAGGCGTACAAGCCACAGTGTCTTGCACCTGTGGCGCCCCTGACCTGGTCAGGCGCCACTGAGTACTAAATCAACGCTGGGTCAGTACAAACAGGTAATCCTGATGGCTGGAATAGGGTGTGGACACACAGACACATAGTGACTAGGTCACACACACACCATAGAGGGGACCCCTGGGCAGACCCAGGAGGGGGCGTGGCCTCCACATCCCACCTAGCAGCGCGGTGGAGAAGCTGGTTGCTAAGTTGCAGTTGCAGGCACAGTGGGGAGGCAGTAGTGAACCAGTCTGAAGTGAGGAAGCGCAGTGTGCAGTCACAGAAGGAGGACGTGCACAGGGTCATTAGTCAGACCCTGCACGTGTGGTGGCTGTCGGCGCTGTAGTTCGGTTGCCACACAGTCAGCCTTTAAAAGGCACCTCAGGAAGAAGCGGGGTGACTGAGTACGGGGACTCCTGGTTGACCAGGCCTGCACGGGGAAACATGTCCCTAGAGCAGCAAGCCAGATATTCGGTCTGCTAAACCTGCTGTTGAGGGTGCTGGATGTGCCTCACCAACCAACACAGAGCCCGCAGCATCAGCAGCAATGAGGGGGCCCATAAGTGAGATAGGGTAAGAAGCCATCTTTACTTGGTCCACGCTGCCAGCAATGGGCCAGAAAGGGGAGAAATGGCAGTTGCGACTTCCCTGGGTGATCCCCGCAATACTTCAAGTTAGGGGTCACCTCAAACAAAAAGGGCTAGGAAGGCGAGTTGACAGTCACCCCTGGACTAGCCTGAAGGATACCTGGTACTCCCTGCAGTTGGTCTCAGCATCGCCCAGGCTACCTCACAGTGAACAACTGAACGTGAGTAAAAACCCTGAAAGACATTTCTGGACTGTGTATGAGTTATTCTGCGACCTGTGGTACTACGCACCTACACCCGAGCCCTTGTGGCCAGCCTCACTCTCGGGAGGCCATAACACCAAACTGCAAGTACCATCAGCCCCAGACGCTCGTTAAACAGCAGTGGCGGTCACCCCTCATCCTGACCGCAAAACCGAGAGTGGTGTCACGACTCCTATACAAGTGAACCTGACATACCTGTTGCCAGAAGGTATCCCCAAGAGCTGTCCCCGCAGTGTCACGCTGCAGGGCTTTTGTGGGCAACTCACACCCACTGTGAAATTTGGTGGAGGATCGGTGATGATCTGGGGATGCTTCAGCAAGGCTGGAATTGGGCAGATTAAACTTTGCGAAAGACATATGAATCAAGCCGCATACAAGGTTATCCTGGAAAAACAGTTGCTTCCTTCTGCTCAGGCAATGTTCCCCAACTCTGAGGACTGGTTTTCCAGCAGGAGAATGAGCGAAGCCACACAGTTAGGTTATGTGGACTTGTGGAAATCATGTTATTATGCCCACAGAGGTGGGATAGCATGGAAAGATGGCCGACTAGTCTGGGGAAACAACGGCCCCTGCAACTAGTCACAGGCCTAATTAGCGCAGAAACAGCTGCTATCAAAGTTGGCGAGGCAGGGAATTCTGAGATATATATATATATATATATATATAATATATATATATATATATATACACACACACACACAGAACAGACCAAAAGTTTGGAAACACCTTCTCATCTCTAGAACAACTGTTAAGAGGAGACTTTGTGCAGCAGGCCTTCATGGTAAAATAGCTGCTAGGAAACCATTGCTAAGGACAGGCAACAAGCAGAAGAGACTTGTTTGGGCTAAAGAACACAAGGAATGAACATTAGACCAGTGGAAATCTGTGCTTTGGTCTGATCAGTCCAAATTTGAGATCTTTGGATCCAACCACCGTGTCTTTGTAGAAAAGGTGAACGGATGGACTCTACATGCCTGGTTCCCACCGTGAAGCATGGAGGAGGAGGTGTGATGGTGTGGGGGTGCTTTGCGGGTGACACTATTGGGGATTTATTCAAAATTGAAGGCATACTGAACCAGCATGGCTATCACAGCATCTTGCAGCGGCGTGCTATTCCATCCGGTTTGTATTTAGTTGGACCATCATTTATTTTTCAACAGGACATTGACCCCAAACACACCTCCAGGCTGTGTAAGGGCTATTTAACTAAGAAGGAGAGTGATAGGGTGCTACGCCAGATGACCTGGCCTCCACAGTCACCAGACCTGAACCCAATCGAGATGGTTTGGGGTGAGCTGGACCACAGAGTGAAGGCAACAGGGCCAACAAGTGCTAAGCATCTCTGGGAACTCCTTCAAGACTATTGGAAAACCATTTCCGGTGACTACTTCTTGAAGCTCATCAAGAGAATGCCAAGAGTGTGCAAAGTAGTAATGAAAGCAAAAGGTGGCTACTTTGAAGAACCTAGACTATAAGACATATTTTCAGTTGTTTCACACTTCTTTAAGTATTTCATTCCACATGTTTTAATTCATAGTTTTGATGCCTTCAATGTGAATCTACAATTTTCAGTCATGAAAATAAAGAAAACTCTTTGAATGAGGAGGTGTGTCCAAACTTTTGGTCTGTACTATATATATATATATATATATATATATATATATATATATATAGATAGATAGATAGATAGATAGATAGATAGATAGATAGATACATATAAGATATAATATATATATCATATATACATATACAGTATACAATATATATATTATATATTAACATATATTATATATACATATATATAATTTATTATTTATATTATATATTAATATACATATATATTATAATAGTTTATATATATATATATATATATATATATATATATATATAATATATAAAGCTGAATATGTGTATGTTTGTGTGTGCGTGTGTGTGTGTGAGTGTGTCCCGGATTGGCATCTGCACCGTCGCAGCTACAGCCACAAAATTTTGCACACTTACACTTCTGGACCCCGAGAGCATCATAAGCTATGTTTTGAGGGAAAATTTTAACCCCGCGCTTTACAGTTATTCACCAAAAAATTTGCCTCCATTAAAGCGAATGGAGTTGGGAGCCACAGTGCAGCCAGAACTTCAGAAGAATGCGCAGCCACGCCCTTAAATAGAATGTTGGCGTGTCACAATGCACCCAGGGAAAGAGACAGACACAGACAGGGAAAGAGGCAGACACAGACAGAGTAAGAAACAGACATAGACAGGGTAAGAGACAGACACAAGGAGACAGACACAGTGTAACGCCTGCCTGGATCCACAGACTCAGATGGGCTGTAAAGGGGAGACTAGAGGGAAGCCACTCACCAAGCAGGACCCCCAGAACCCTGAAACCCTTTAACCTCTATACAGGGATTTGGAATTACAAAGGGTCCTGGAAATCACTACCTGTGGAAGGCTGCAGTCCGATGAAAGTAGTAGTCAGGCAGGGTCAAACCAGGAATTGCGGAACAGGGACAGAATCGGCAGGCAAAGACGTAGTCAGCAAACGTAGCAGAGGTCAAATCCGGATCGGGCAGCGAGGTACAAACAGTAGGCAGAAGGGTAGTCAGAAAATACGCAGAAGTCACACACAGGAATCACCAAACAGAATAGGACGTAACAGGAGCCAGGAAAATCTGAACTATCTCTGGCAGTGGTCATGTGACAGGAGGGGGAATAAGAAGGGTGTGGTGTCTTCCCATTGGCTGTAGCTGAACGCTGGCAACTTCACCTGGAAGACACATGCCACCCACAGTCAGCCAGCAGTACTGCAGATCCCCAGATAACCCAGCCCAGTGGATGATCGGAGCCTGCACCCACCGGTGCCGCTGGCATCGACTCCTCTCCCATCACCAGCACTATCCACGGCAGGAACATGGCATCGCCTGGCGATCGAAGCAGAAGTCGCTGGAGCAGACTCCGGCGGTGATGTATCAGTACCCCCCCCTCCACGAGGGACCTCCAGACCCTCAAAACCTGGCTTCCCAGGAAATTGGAGGTGAAACCGCCGGACCAGACCCTTAGCATGAATATCGCTCGCAGGGACCTATGACCTCTCCTCAGGGCCGTAACCCCTCCAATGCACCAAATACTGTACCGTCCTTCTGACAATACGGGAATCAAGTATTCTCTGTACCTCATATTCCAAGTTACCTTCATCCAAAACAGGAGGAGGGGGGGCACTGACCGGGTGAATGGGGACACAATATAACTTGAGGAGGGACTTATGGAACACATTCGATATCTTAAAGGACGGGGGGAGTTGCAGGCGAAAAGCTGTGGGATTAATTACCTCGATTATCTCATAAGGTCCAATAAATTTCAGACCCAGCTTAGCAGAAGGGACCTTGAGTTTAATATTCCGTGTGGATAACCATACCTTGTCCCCAACTCCAAGGCTAGGGCCCTTGGAACGTCTCTTATTAGCAGAGGAGGCTTGACCAACCTTTGCCTTCTTCAGGTTCTCTTCACCTCAGACCAGATAGCCTTCAATTTGTGCACAGTTGACTCAGCCTCAGGAGTATCCACCACAGCGGAAGAAAAAGAACCAAAACGTGGATGCAACCCTAAATTGCAGAAAAAGGGGGTAGTCTTGATGGATTCCTGATTCTGATTATTGATAGCGAACTCAGCTAGCGGCAGATATTCCACCCAGTCAGACTGACGGTCAGACACATAACAGCGGAGATATTAATAATAATAATAATAATAATAATCTTTATTTCTATAGCGCCAACATATTCCGTAGCGCTTTACAATTCAGGAGGATCATATACATACAAGTAACAGTTATAGAAATACAATATTTAGAGGGGAAAAAATACAACCCTGCTCGTGAGAGCTTACAATCTACAATGAGATGGGGGGAGAGGCAAGGTTCAAGTGCTTATTTACAATGACAATCCAGCCATCTCACGGAAATGGGGCTGGATAATGGTTTCCTGGACCAGTGGGCCCGAGCCTTGAGATGCCTTTGGGTGCCATGGAGTTTGATGTGGAGCTATGTTGTGAGAGGTTGTAGAGGGACTATGTGAATCGAATCTGATTAGGGAGTGTGATAGGCCGCCCTAAAAAGATGCGTCTTTAGGGTGCGTCTGAAGCTGAGTAAGTTGTGATTTGTCCTAACTTCTTGGGGTAGAGCGTTCCAGAGGGTTGGTGCAGCTCGGAAGAAGTCTTGGATCCGGGAGTGGGAGGTTCGAATTAGTGTGGATGTTAGTCGAAAGTCGCTTCCAGAGCGTAGAGAACGGGTGGACTGATAGACAGAGAGGAGGGTGGAGATGTAGGGGGGTGCTGCACTGTGGAGAGCTTTGTGGGCGAGAACAAGCAGTTTGAATTGGATCCTATGATATATGGGCAGCCAGTGCAATGACTGGCACAGAGCAGAGGCATCCGAGTAGCGGTTAGCCAGATAGGTGACCCTGGCTGCTGCATTAAGGATTGACTGTAAAGGAGAGAGTCTAGTTAGGGGGAGACCAATTAATAGAGAGTTACAGTAGTCCAAGCGAGAGTGGATCAGGGCCACGGTGAGGGTTTTTGTCGTTTCCATTGTGAGAAAGGGGCGGATTCTAGAGATGTTCTTGAGGTGCAAGCGGCAGGTGCGGGCAAGAGATTGTATGTGGGAGGTGAAGGAGAGATCAGTGTCAAGTATAACCCCCAGGCAGCGGGCTTGCGGCCTAGGACTTATCGTTGTGCCACACACAGAGAGGGAGATGTCAGGTTGAGGAAAGTTGGAATATTGTTGGATATTGTTCAAGGGTTTGATTGGAACGTTCGGTCTGACCATTGGTCTCTGGGTGGTAGGTAGATGAAAAAGATAATTCTATATTGATCTTTTTACAAAACGTCCTCCAGAATTTCGAGACGAACTGTGTTCCTCGGTCAGAAACAATATTTTCAGGAACCCCGTGTAACCGCACAATATGCCTAATACACAACTTGCTAAGAGTTTCGGAATTGGGTAATCCGGACAGAGGAACAAAATGACACTGTTTGCTGAATCTATCCACTACTACCCAGATACAAGTCTTCCCTTCTGAGGGTGGAAGGTCAGTGATGAAGTCCATGGAGAGATGTGTCCAAGGGCTTACTGGAGTAGGTAGGGACTGGAGAAATCCGTCAGGGCGGGTACGGGGTGCCTTGCCTCGCGCACAAGTTTCACAAGCCAGTACATATTCCTTACAATCTTTCGCTACGGTTGGCCACCAAAAATTCCTGGTTACTAATCGGAGGGTATTGCCGATACCAGGGTGACCTGCCAGCACAGAATTGTGGGATTCCTGGAGTACCCGTAGGCGAAGTGAGGGGGCGACAAACAGTTTATGGACAGGAGTGGTTTCAGGAGCTTGGTCTTTGGTATTATGGACCTCTTCTATCAAATCTAATGAAACAGATGACATAATAATACATTTACCTAAAATATGCACTGGTTGAGAGTTTTCAGACTGAGAGGGACAGAAGCTACGGGAAAGTGCATCAGCTTTTGTGTTCTTGGCACCGGGCCGGAATGTTACCACAAAATCAAATCTGGAGAAGAACAATGCCCACCTAGCTTGCCTAGGATTGAGTCTGTTAGCAGATTCCAGATAAGTGAGGTTCTTATGGTCTGTGATGACTGTGACTTTATGTTTGGCGCCTTCGAGGAAGTGGCGCCATTCCTCGAAGGCCCATTTAATTGCCAACAGCTTACGATTACCAATGTCATAATTTCTCTCTGTGGGAGAAAACATGCGAGAAAAGAAGGCACAAGGACGAAGCTGAGTGAGAGACGGAGTACCTTGTGATAGCACCGCTCCCACTCCAACCTCGGATGCATCGACTTCCACAATAAACGGACGCATAAGGTCAGGCTGAACCAGAATCGGGTCTGATGAGAAACATTCTTTTAATTTTGAGAAGGCATGGATCGCCTCTGGCTTCCAATTAACCAGATCAGCCCCCTTTTTAGTCAAATCTGTGAGGGGTTTGGCAATTTTGGAAAAATCTCTAAAAAATTTGCGGTAATAATTAGCAAACCCAAGGAAACGCTGCAAGGCTTTCAGAGACTTGGGCTGTACCCACTCCTTAATTGGTTGAAGCTTAGAGGGATCCATGCGGAAGCCTTCTGCAGACAAAATATAACCCAGGAAATTAACCTCTGCCTCAAAAAAAACACATTTCTCATATTTAGCAAATAGGGAGTTCTCCCTGAGTCTCTGGAGTACAGTGCGTAAATATTGGACATGTGACGTAGCATCAGGAGAATAAATCAGGATGTCATCCAGATAGATCACCACATATTGACCACAAATATCTCTAAAAATGTCATTAACAAAGTTCTGAAATACAGCCGATGCATTACTTAATCCAAAAGGCATTACCAGGTACTCATAGTGTCCCTCTGAAGTATTAAATGCTGTTTTCCACTCATCTCCTTCTCTGATGCGGATTAGGTTATATGCTCCCCTGAGATCCAGCTTGGTGAACCACCGGGCTCCTATGAGCTGGTTAAACAGATCGGGGATGAGTGGCAGAGGGTACTGATTCTTTACAGTAATAGCATTAAGTTCACGGTAGTCAATACAAGGTCTGAGGCCACCATCTTTCTTATCAATGAAAAAGAATACAGCGCCGACTGGTGACCTGGATGGTCTGATAAACCCTCTCTGCAGACTGTCTGCTATATACTCTTTCATGGACTGACGCTCCGGACCAGAAAGATTATACATTTTACCCTTGGGGAGTCAGGAATTGGGGACCAAATCTACGGGGCAGTCATAATCTCTGTGCGGAGGTAATTTTTCAGATTCAGATACAGAAAAGACATCAGCAAAATCCCTGAATGCATGAGGTATGAAGATAGGTTCAGCTCTGGTCAGGTTAACAGATAACGACATACATGTCTCCTGACACTCAGGGCTCCAGCACACAATCTCACCCTGGTGCCAGTCTATGACCGGGTTATGTTGCGCAGCCATGGCATGCCCAATACCACTGCTGACATCAGATTCTCAAGAACAAAAAATGACACAGATTCTACATGCAAAGCCCCAACAAGTATGGAGATCTCTGGAGTAACAAAAGTAACCACACCCTGCGTGAGAGGTGTACTATCAATGGCAGATAATCTAATAGGTGCATTTAACCTTAGCAAAGTCAAACCCAGCTCTATTGCTACAATAGTGTCTATGAAATTAGCAGCAGATCCACAATCAACAAAAGCCTGCAGCCGCAAAGATTTTCCCTGGTGAGACAGAGACAGGTATCATTAACCTCATAGGGTCTGCAGGAAGTACCTGGGCACCTGAGCGGGTATCCTGGGGTCCGCTCAGGTGGTGCTGCTGCCTTGGAAACGATTGCCTCTCTGATCCAGGCACTCCATGTTTGGCTCCACAACGTGATCTGCACCCTTGCAGTCGACAGGACTTTGGACACGATGAGGTAGGTGCTTGAACCTGAGCAGACCTGAGATCCTGCACTTGCTGTGTAAGTCCATGTACAAGGCCAGAAAGGGTGTGCACCTGATTTAGCACAGCATGGAGAGAATCCATTTTTTTTCTCTCCTTGTTAGATGGACCAGAGGTAATGTAACGCCTGCCTAGATCCACATACTCAGATGTGCTGTAAAGGGGAGGCTAGAGGGAAGCCACTCACCAAGCAGGACCCCCAGAACCCTGAAACCCTTTAACCCCTATACAGGGATTTGGAATTACACAGGGCCCTGGAGATCACTACCTGTGGAAGGCTGCAGTCCGATGAGAGTATTAGTCAGGCAGGGTCAAACCAGGAATTGAGGAACAGGGACAGAATCGGCAGGCAAAGACGTAGTCAGCAAACATAGCAGAGGTCAAATCCGGATCGGGCAGCGAGGTACAAACAGTAGGCAGAAGGATAGTCAGAAAATACGCAGAAGTCACACACAGGAATCACCAAACAGAATAGGACGTAACAGGAGCCAGGAAAATCAGAACTATTTCTGGCAGTGGTCATGTGACAGGAGGGGGAATAAGAAGGGTGTGGTGTTGTCCCATTGGCTGTAGCTGAACACTGGCAACTGCAGCTGGAAGACACATGCCACCCACAGGCAGCCAGCGGTACTGCAGATCCCCAGATAACCCAGCACAGTGGATGATCGGAGCCTGCGCCCACCGGTGCCGCTGGCATCGACTCCTCTCCCATCACCAGCACTATCCACGGCAGGAACACGGCATCGCCTGGCGATCGAAGCAGAAGTCGCTGGAGCAGACTCCGGCGCTGACGTAACACACAGACAAAGAGACAGACTGACAGGGAAAGAGACAGACAGGGAAAGAGAGGGAAAGAGAGAGACAGGTTAAGAGACAGACACAGATAGGTAAAGAGACAGACACAGACAAAGAGACAGGGAAAGAGACAGACAGGGAAAGTGACAGAGATAGATAGACAGAGAGGAAAAGAGATAGATAGACAGGGAAAGAGATTGAGACAGACGGAGAAAGTGACAGAGACAGTCAGAGACAGACAGGGAAAGAGAAAGACAGACAAAGAGATAGAGAAAGAGAGATATATACAGAGGGGGAGACAGACATTATAATTAAATTTATATCTATTTGTTTTGTGGCTTTTGTGTGCAGAATACATTTTTGTTAATACATTCTATTTTGTTAACAGCAGTTATTAACCTGGGCTAGGCTGGGCAGTACAGCTAGTATATACAGTTAGGTCCAGAAATATTTGGACAGTGACACAATTTTCGCGAGTTGGGCTCTGCATGCCACCACATTGGATTTGAAATGAAACCTCTACAACAGAATTCAAGTGCAGATTGTAACGTTTAATTTGAAGGTTTGATCAAAAATATCTGCTAGAAATTGTAGGAATTGTACACATTTCTTTACAAACACTCCACATTTTAGGAGGTCAAAAGTAATTGGACAAATAAACCAAACCCAAACAAAATATTTTTATTTTCAATATTTTGTTGCGAATCCTTTGGAGGCAATCACTGCCTTAAGTCTGGAACCCATGGACATCACCAAACGCTGGGTTTCCTCCTTCTTAATGCTTTGTCAGGCCTTTACAGCCGCAGCCTTCAGGTCTTGCTTGTTTGTGGGTCTTTCCGTCTTAAGTCTGGATTTGAGCAAATGAAATGCATGCTCAATTGGGTTAAGATCTGGTGATTGACTTGGCCATTGAAGAATGTTCCACTTTTTTGCACTCATGAACTCCTGGGTAGCTTTGGCTGTATGCTTGGGGTCATTGTCCATCTGTACTATGAAGCGCCGTCCGATCAACTTTGCGGCATGTGGCTGAATCTGGGCTGAAAGTATATTCCGGTACACTTCAGAATTCATCCGGCTACTCTTGTCTGCTGTTATGTCATCAATAAACACAAGTGACCCAGTGCCATTGAAAGCCATGCATGCCCATGCCATCACGTTGCCTCCACCATGTTTTACAGAGGATGTGGTGTGCCTTGGATCATGGGCCGTTCCCTTTCTTCTCCAAACTTTTTTCTTCCCATCATTCTGGTACAGGTTGATCTTTGTCTCATCTGTCCATAGAATACTTTTCCAGAACTGAGCTGGCTTCATGAGGTGTTTTTCAGCAAATTTAACTCTGGCCTGTCTATTTTTGGAATTGATGAATGGTTTGCATCTAGATGTGAACCCTTTGTATTTACTTTCATGGAGTCTTCTCTTTACTGTTGACTTAGAGACAGATACACCTACTTCACTGAGAGTGTTCTGGACTTCAGTTGATGTTGTGAACGGGTTCTTCTTCACCAAAGAAAGTATGCGGCGATCATCCACCACTGTTGTCATCCGTGGACGCCCAGGCCTTTTTGAGTTCCCAAGCTCACCAGTCAATTCCTTTTTTCTCAGAATGTACCCGACTGTTGATTTTGATACTCCAAGCATGTCTGCTATCTCTCTGATGGATTTTTTCTTTTTTTTCAGCCTCAGGATGTTCTGCTTCACCTCAATTGAGAGTTCCTTAGACCGCATGTTGTCTGGTCACAGCAACAGCTTCCAAATGCAAAACCACACACCTGTAATCAACCCCAGACCTTTTAACTACTTCATTGATTACAGGTTAACGAGGGAGACGCCTTCAGAGTTAATTGCAGCCCTTAGAGTCCCTTGTCCAATTACTTTTGGTCCCTTGAAAAAGAGGAGGCTATGCATTACAGAGCTATGATTCCTAAACCCTTTCTCCGATTTGGATGTGAAAACTCTCATATTGCAGCTGGGAGTGTGCACTTTCAGCCCATATTATATATATAATTGTATTTCTGAACATGTTTTTGTAAACAGCTAAAATAACAAAACTTGTGTCACTGTCCAAATATTTCTGGACCTAACTGTATATATATACATATATATATATATATATATATATATATATATATATATATATATATATATATTTAATGTGTGTGAATGCTGCTGGAGGTCCCTCAATCCCCTCTACCAATCCCAATCCTCCCCCTCCCTATTATCCCCTCCTCAGTGTATTTTTAAAAAAACAAAAAAAACAAAAGCGAAGTTAACCCTTACCTCTCCTGTACCGGCTGTACGGACCCGCGCCGCGCCGTCTCCTCGCCTCCCAGCTCCCGGGTACGTCATCAAGGGGTGCGCGCCTGTGTCACACAGAAAAGTGCAGGGCAGGGAGCAGAGGACGGACTCCTGGGTAACGGTCTCTACATTGTTCAGAGCTGCGGTTCGCTCCCTGCCCGGCACGCTGCATGCGATGAGGGCAATCTGACCAGGAGCCCCCAGAGCCTTGAGCAGATACAGGTCAGATTGCCCTCATTCCTGACAGGTCAGGAAAAGTCCCCCTGAACCTCGGGGCCCAGTGCAGCTGCAACGGTATCTCCAGCACACGTGGCTAATTTGCATGCGATGCAAATTAGCCACGTGTATAGCGGCAAAAGCAGCACTGCCGGGCCCCCTCTTCTGTGACTGTGACTGGGGCCCGGTGAAGAGGGGGGAGAGCCCTGCTGGCCTGGGGCTTAATAAAACTAAGTAATTGTCCCTTGCTCAGCCGGGCCCCCCTCTTCACCGGGCCCAGTACACCAGGCAGAGTAGTAATGTCTTGATGGCAGCCCTGGGTGAAGTATTAATCATTAAGAAAATGAAAAGGTAGTTACTCGGTCTGGAATCATATGATACAAAATTAATAATAATAGAAGAAAGAGTTCAACTGAAATGAAAATATGTTTTATGGGGAAACATACCAAGCATGAGTTAATGAGTCCGAGCAATCACGTAAACTATCTGCAGAGTTGATAGCGCAAAAAGAGGGTAATTTGCTATAAGCCTACAATATGAGAGACTAGAGAATATACAGTGCCTACAAGTAGTATTCAACCCCCTGCAGATTTAGCAGGTTTACACATTCGGAATTAACTTGCCATTGTGACATTTGGACTGTAGATCAGCCTGGAAGTGTGAAATGCACTGCAGCAAAAAAGAATGTTATTTCTTTTATTTATTTTTTTTTAAATTGAGAAAAGTTTATTCAGAGGGTCATTTATTATTCAACCCCTCAAACCACCAGAATTCTGTTTGGTTCCCCTAAAGTATTAAGAAGTATTTCAGGCACAAAGAACAATGAGCTTCACATGTTTGGATTAATTATCTCTTTTTCCAGCCTTTTCTGACTAATTAAGACCCTCCCCAAACTTGTGAACAGCACTCATGCATGGTCAACATGGGAAAGACAAAGGAGCATTCCAAGGCCATCAGAGACAAGATCGTGGAGGGTCACAAGGCTGGCAAGGGGTACAAAACCCTTTCCAAGGAGTTGGGCCTACCTGTCTCCACTGTTGGGAGCATCATCCGGAAGTGGAAGGCTTATGGAACTACTGTTAGCCTTCCACGGCCTGGACAGCCTTTGAAAGTTTCCACCCGTGCCGAGGCCAGGCTTGTCCGAAGAGTCAAGGCTAACCCAAGGACAACAAGGAAGGAGCTCTGGGAAGATCTCATGGCAGTGGGGACATTGGTTTCAGTCAATACCATAAGTAACGTACTCCACCGCAATGGTCTCCGTTCCAGACGAGCCCGTAAGGTACCTTTACTTTCAAAGCGTCATGTCAAGGCTCGTCTACAGTTTGCTCATGATCACTTGGAGGACTCTGAGACAGACTGGTTCAAGGTTCTCTGGTCTGATGAGACCAAGATCGAGATCTTTGGTGCCAACCACACACGTGACGTTTGGAGACTGGATGGCACTGCATACGACCCCAAGAATACCATCCCTACAGTCAAGCATGGTGGTGGCAGCATCATGCTCTGGGGCTGTTTCTCAGCCAAGGGGCCTGGCCATCTGGTCCGCATCCATGGGAAGATGGATAGCACGGTCTACCTGGAAATTTTGGCCAAGAACCTCCGCTCCTCCATCAAGGATCTTAAGATGGGTCGTCATTTCATCTTCCAACAAGACAACGACCCAAAGCACACAGCCAAGAAAACCAAGGCCTGGTTCAAGAGGGAAAAAATCAAGGTGTTGCAGTGGCCTAGTCAGTCTCCTGACCTTAACCCAATTGAAAACTTGTGGAAGGAGCTCAAGATTAAAGTCCACATGAGACACCCAAAGAACCTAGATAACTTGGAGAAGATCTGCATGGAGGAGTGGGCCAAGATAACTCCAGAGACCTGTGCCGGCCTGATCAGGTCTTATAAAAGACGATTATTAGCTGTAATTGCAAACAAGGGTTATTCCACAAAATATTAAACCTAGGGGTTGAATAATAATTGACCCACACTTTTATGTTGAAAATTTATTAAAATTTAACTGAGCAACATAACTTGTTGGTTTGTAAGATTTATGCATCTGTTAATAAATCCTGCTCTTGTTTGAAGTTTGCAGGCTCTAACTTATTTGCATCTTATCAAACCTGCTAAATCTGCAGGGGGTTGAATACTACTTGTAGGCACTGTATAATGAGCATAATGAAATAAGAAAAGAAATGCCAAATACAGAAAACTGCGGAACGCATGCTTGCATCACGATGATTCTCTCTACGTCTGCACAAAGCCGCTCGGTATTTCTCCTCCATGCCACCACAGGTGAGTCAAAGGTCTGGAATCATAATTTACCCTAGCGCACATGTGTGAGTATGTCATTAAATGTCAGCTATTTTTTTATTATCCATAGGCTCATTACAGCCATAGTCTACCCACATTATGGGATTTCTCTAGGTAAGGCCTTAAAGAATCCTCCTATATCTATATTACATGGGTACAGATTCCCCTTTTACACACATATAAGTATGTTATTATATATAAGCTTGACATGTCTTTATATTGTTCACAGGCTCAGTATAGCCATTATTTCCCTGTCCTTTAAGTTGCTTATATATTACCTATGGGCAGCGTACCTTTTTGAAGCCATCTCTATTCATGAAATAATTACACCGTATGGTATGTCGTTTTTTTTCTGTATTTGGCATTTCTTTTCTTATTTCATTATGCTCATTATATATTCTCTAGTCTCTGATGTTGTAGGCATATAGCAAATTTCACTCTTTTGCGCTATCAACTCTGCAGATAGTTTTACGCGATTGCTCGGACTCATTAACTCATGCTTGGTATGTTCTCTCATAAAACATATTTTCATTTCAGTTGAACACTTTCTTATTATTATTCATTTTGTATCATATGATTCCAGACCGAGTGACTACCTTTTCATTTTCTTAATGATTAATACTTCCCCACCATACATTGGTAAATATTGCACTTGTTTTCCTTATGGCACGTGTTGTATGTATATGCATCTCCTTGTTTCTATTCCTAATATGCATTTTATGCACATTCCATAGATTTTTCTTGGGCCACGAAGACACTTTGGTTTTGTCCAGTTATACATTGAGCCCCTTTATTTATTTCTAAGGTATGCCTTTAATATTTTTAATCATTTTTTTCAATTATATCATGTATATAATTTTCTTCTCTAATTCCCTTGTCACTCACTTATCCTAGGTATATAATTCAAAGTTCAACATATACCTCCTGTGGAGGATACATTTCTACATGTACCTCTATAGGTATGTTTTCTGATTATGTACAATTTAATACTTACTCTTATTTATGTTTTCCCAGACCAATATTCTTTAATGGAAGATATGAATATTCCTTTTTCAATTGATCTTTTACTCGTCAATTGTCATTTTCATTTCATCTCTGTATTATTTCTGATGTACTATTTTGTATGCATCATTATCATCTGTATGTATTGTAATTGATCATGTTGTTTTGTCTTATTTTCTATTCTGTATAGATCAATTGTCCTTGAGAAAGACCCCTGAAAGGTCAATACATTGGATATTTTTCCTTTTTTCATATACCTTACCAATAAATATCGAGATTTCTGATCAAACAAATTGTTTTACCTCACTTTATTGGTGTGCCGAAGCTAATTCATTATACTGCTGCATACTCATTGGCTGAAGCAGATCAGGTGATGTGTATTTGTGTAATGAGGGAAGGTGCGGCCTAAGAATATCAACTTTTTTTTATCACGGTGTGCAGAATTATTGGGCAGCTTGTTTATCTCGGGCAAAATGGGACAAATGGGACAAATAGGACTTTTAAGGGTGCGTGCCCACGATCAATGTTGACAGCGTTTTGGACACAGCGTTAGTGTTGAGCGGACCTGCGATCTCTCTCTCTCTCTGTCTCTCTCCGTCTCTCTCCGTCCCTCTCTGTCCCCGGATCCGCTCCCCATTGACTTACATAGGTCCGAACTCCGGATCCGATCCGACTTAGTTTTTCAACCCGCGGCGGATCCGCCGGACCCGGATTATTAGAAGTCCGCTCAACTCTATCTCTGAATGATCCAATGTTGTCCTAAATGACTGATGATGATAAATATGATCCAACTGTGTGTAATCAAGTCTTCGTATAAATGCACCTGCTCTGTGATAGTCTCAGTGTTCTGTTTAAAGTGCAGATAGCATCATGAAGACTAAGGAACACAACATGCAGGTCCATGATACTGTTGTGGAGAAATTTAAAGCCAGATTTGGTTACAAAAAGATTTCCAAAACTTTAAACATCCTAAGGAGCACTGTGCAAGCGATCATATTGAAATGGAAGGAGTATCATACCACTACAAATCTACCAAGACCCGGCCATCCCTCAAAACTTTCATCTCAAACAAGGAGAAGACTGATCAGCGATGCAGCCAAGAGCTCCGTGATCACTCTGGGTGAACTGCAGAGATCTACAGTTGAGGTGGGAGAGTCTGTCCATAGGACAACAATCAGTCGTACACTGCACAAATCTGGCCTTTATGGAAGAGTGGCAAGAAGAAAGCCATTTCTCAAAGATATCCATAAAAAGTGTAGTTTAAAGTTTGCCACAAGCCACCTGGGAGACACCAAACATGTGGAAGAAGATGCTCTGGTCAGATGAAACCAAAATCGAACTTTTTGAGCACAATGCCAAACGATATGTTTGGCGTAAAAGCAACACAGCTCATCACCCTGAACACACCATCCCCACTGTCAAACATGGTGGTGGCAGCATCATGGTTTGGGCATGGTTTTCTTCAACAGGGATAGGGAAGATGGTTAAAATTGATGGGAAGATTGATAGAGCCAAATACAGGACCATTCTTGAAGAAAACCTGTTGGAGTCTGCAAAAGACCTGAGACTGGGATGGAGATTTGTCTTCCAACAAGACAATGATCCCAAACATAAAGCAAAATGTACAATGGAATGGTTCACAAATAAACGTATCCAGGTGTTAGAATGGCCAAGTCAAAGTCCAGACCTGAATCCAATCGAGAATTTGTGGAAAGAGATGAAAACTGCTGTTCACAAACGCTCTCCATCCAACCTCACTCAGCTCAAGCTGTTTTCAAAGGAAGAATGGGCAAGAATTTCAGTCTCTGGATGTGCAAAACTGGTAGACACATACCCCAAGCGACTCGCAGCTGCAATCGCAGCAAAAGGTGGCGCTACAAAGTATTAATTTAATTGGGCCGAATAATATTGCATTCCCCACTTTTCAGTTTTTTATTTTTTAAAAATGTTTAAAATAAACAATAAATTTCGTTCAACTTCACAATTGTGTCTCATTTGTTGATTCTTCACCATTAATTTAAATTTTTTTATCTATATGTTTGTGTAGAGCCCAGAGAAGGGGGTACTTGGTCCCAGGCGGTAACAAGTGGGAATGTCACTCTGGTGTCCGTTGCCCGGTCTCATGCTCTGGGCCCCTTTTGTTAATGGGGGGTATTTACAGGGGAGATAAGAGTTTTTGTCAGGTGACGCCAACGTAGGGCTGGTGGTAGTGGCAGCTGTGATGGTAGGCCCTCCGCAGGTAGGGCTGTGCCTGGGAGATGTAGTGGGGCAATAATGGAGACGACACCAGGTTGTCTTTAACAGTTTCTACTCACTGTGGACCCAGGGGTTGCTGGTTCAGGTCCCTTGGAGGACCAGTGCCAATGTAGTGACCCAATTTACTCTGTCCCAGGCACTTTCTGTAGATTGAGTCCCCGTAGCGTGGAGCGTTTGGGGACCCCGAGTGTCCCTTGTGGGGTATAATCTCCTTCTCCATACGGCGGGCAGTGGGGACCCTGCAGGGAGGTAAGTGTCCGAACCCTGATCCTAGTGTACTGCTGATGCCCCCGGATTATTTGCTTCGGTGAAGTCTGTGAAGGTGTCCTCACCGGGCAGGTATTTGCGAAACAGTCTAAAACTTGTGCTTGACCTAGGGCCCTGTGCCCCGTGCATGCTCCGGTCCCAGCGGTATCTCGGTACCCATCCTGGTGTCCTCTCTCCTGTGCCCCCGGGGTCACTGTTACATGGACCCAGCTCAGACACATCCGCAGACCTATCCTGTATGCTCCCGACTCTAGATTACGCCTCTCACTCTCCGACCCCTCCCACCAGGCTGGCTATACCCAGGGACTCGTTCCGATGGCGACCATCCCCTTACATTGTTAACACTCTATGCCCAGTGTGCAGAGGAGAACTAGGATTTAGATTGTGTTTGGAAGGAATCGGCACTGGTACTCCAGGTCCCAGGGGGTAGGTCCAGTATGCCCAAGAGGATGCAGTTCCCTGTAGTGCCCGGAGGGTCTCAGGGGCGCTACATTTGAAGCCTGAAATGTGGGTAAGGGTTGACAAATTCAAGGGGGCCAAATACTTTCGCAAGGCACTGTAATTACCTCTCTCCCGTTCCACGGCAATTTGCACCAATCTCTTGTGCACTTACACTCTGCACAGCACAAGCAATGATGTGACATCATTGTGTCTGTTGTGCCGCATGCTGATTGGTGAAAGAGTGGAACCAGCAGCCCCTGATCCACCAATGTATTCACCGCTGCCTGCATCCACAGGTTGCAAATAGCAGTAGCATTGGGTATCAGCAGCACCGTAGGCGTGGGCACGAGCCACTGTTTTCAGCTTTTCAGCTGTCTTGGTCTATGGGTCAGACTGGAACAGCCAGAGGGTCAGTTGTGGCCTGCGGGACGCACTTTGCCAGCCCTGGCTTACACAGTCTACCATTCACTTGAATGTGAGCAATACACCGTGTGCAGACTTATTAGGCAAGTTGTATTTTAGCGGATTTTTTTTATTATTGATCAACAACTATGTTCTTAATCAACCCAAAAGACTCATAAATATCAAAGCTTAATATTTTTGGAAGTTGGAGTGGGTTTTTTTTTAGATTTGGCTATCTTAGGAGGATATCTGTTTGTGCAGGTAACTATTACTGTGCAGAATTATTAGGCAACTTAATAAAAACCAAAAATATTCCCATCTCACTTGTTTATTTTCACAAGGTAAACCAATATAAATGCACAGAATTTAGAAATAAACATTTCTGACATGCAAGTAGAAAACCCAAAACAATTAGTGACCAATATAGCAACTTTTCTTTATGATGACACTCAACGTCCTACCATCCATAGATTCTGTCAGTTGCTTGTTCTGTTTATGATCAACATTGCGTGCAGCAGCCTCCACAGCCTCCAAGACCCTGTTCTGAGAGGTGTACTGTTTTCCCTCCCTGTAGATCTTACATTTTATGAGAGACCACAGGTTCTCTATGGGGTTCAGATCAGGTGTACAAGGGGACCATGTCATTATTTTTTGATCTTTTAGACCTTTACTGGCCAGCCACGCTGTGGAGTAGTTGGATGCATGTGATGGAGCATTGTCCTGCATGAAAATCATGGTTTTTTTTAACAATACCGACTTGTTCCTCTACCACTGCTTGAAGAAGTTGTCTTCCAGAAACTGGCAGTAGGTCTGGGAGTTGAGCTTCACTCCATCCTCAACCCAAAAATGTCCCACAAGTTCAACTTTGATGATACCAGCCCATACCAGTACCCCACCTCCACCTTGCTGGCGTCTGAGTCGGAGTGGAGCTTTCTGCCCTTTACTGATCCAGCCTCTGGCCCATCCATCTGGCCCATCAAGAGTCACTCTCATTTCATCACTCCATAAAACCTTTGAAAAATCATTCTTAAAATATTTCTTGGCCCAGTCTTGACATTTGATCTTATCTTTCTTGCTCAAAGGTGGTTGTTTTTCATCCTTCCTTACCTTGGCCATGTCCCAGAGTATGGCACACCTTGTGCTTTTTGATACTCCAGTAACGTTGCAGCTCTGAAATATGGCTAAACTGGTGGCAAATGGCATCTTGGCAGCTTCACGCTTGATTTTCCTCAATTTATGGGCAGTTATTTTGCGCATTTTTTGCCCAACACGCTTCTTGCGACCCTATTGGCTATTTGCCATGAAACGCTTGATTGTTCGGTGATCACGTTTCAAAAGTTTGGCAATTTCAAGACTACTGCATCCCTCTGCAAGATATCTCACAATTTTGGACTTTTCAGAGCCTGTCAAATCTCTCTTCTGACCCATTTTGCCAAAGGAAAGGACATTGCCTAATAATTAAGCACACCTTATATAGGGTGTTGATGTCATTACACCGCACCCCTCTTCATTACAGAAATGCACATCACCTGATTTACTTAATTGGTAGTTGGCTCTCAAACCTATACAGCTTGGAGTAGGCCAGCACATATAAAAAGTATCATGTGATCAAAATACTCATTTGCCTAATAATTCTGCACAGTGTATAATACCACATTTCTTCTGCAATTGAAAAATTTGAATTGTCTTGCAAAAAATCAAAAGAAACAAGTTAATGGCTCTTGGAATGTGGCAATACAAAAACAATTTATACTAAAAATGTTTGTATTGTGCAAAAGTAGTAATTTTTGTTTTAATATTAATATTTCATAGAATACAGTTAATATCCATACTCTACATTTGATACCATAAAAAAATTGCATTTTTTTCTGTCTCCATTCTTTCCTAAAAATAAATCTAAACGTTATTTAATACGATATACTGAAAAGAGTTACATTAAAACTAATATTTTATCCTATATATATGCAAGCACTAATACATCTATGGAAAAATTATAGGGGTTGTCCAAGACTTTAACATTTATGACCTATCCTTAGGATAGGGTCATCAATGTCTATTCGGTGGGGGTGCAACACCCTGCACCTCCGCTGATCATCTGTTCCCGGTGCCACCGCTGGCAGCAACTACTCAGTTTCGGAGCTGCAAAGCAAAGTTCTGTCAATGAAAGAATGATCACTGCCAAGTACAGCGCCTCCAACCCTGTAAATTCAAATATGGGCAGAAAAGCAGTACCCAGCCGCGACCACTATATAGCTGACAAGGCTATGCAGCTGGAAACTGAGTCATTTCAACTGTTCACAGGGAACAGCTGATTTGGTTGGGATTTTCCACTCACACCAATCAGACATTTATATCTTATCTTAAGGATAGATCATCAATGTAAAAAGTTCTAGAAACCCACTTTAAATGTAGCAATACTTTACGAGGCTTGCAATAACAGACTATTATCAATGAGTGATTCTACTTTCTGGCTCACAAAGATGTGTCCCTCTATAGAAATCCATGTGTCCTTTAATGTTGTATTAACCCTTTTTTATAATTTACCTACGAAGGTGAAAGTCGAAAATTGGACTGAGCTTACACTGGCAAATTATGCCCACCCATGTCAGGGGGCACATAGTTTACTGGAATAACAACATGTGGCCAGTTGCCTCCTTGGAAAGACATGGTTCGCCCTGTCATGATGAATGTGCTTTTCTCCATCCCATATTTTTTGTATAAGATGCCATGTGATGTATTTTACCTTCTCACTGTATTTGCTGTAATACTATGTCAGGATGTGATGTAACTTTCCTTTGGTTGTACTTACTGAACACTTTGAAATGTCTTGGGATGTAAGTAACCATACCTTCCCCCATCTCCTGTGTCCTGGGCCCATAATGCAATTATCTCTTGTCCACACAGCCAGGGGAACTTCCCATTGTTTCGTAAGCAGTGGATAACGCCAACTACACAAACCTGTAGACATCTCGGAGCCAACCTTCTAGAATCTTCTAGTGGGCCCAACCATTGCATAGACCCCTACCCTTGAGGGGCAGGCCCACGAGCTCAGACAATACACTCTTGTTTCTAAGTGCAGTTGGGAGCTGAGCTTTGAAGAGGAAGGGAGCGAAATCTGATTCTGCGGACAGATCTCGCCGTCCAGTGGATTGTGTGGGATTTCTGGGACTCTGAAAAGGACTATTACGTCGTTATCTGGCACTTTGGATTATCGGGAGGTGCCCCCGAATCTATTTTATTTGGACTTGTCGTGTGCTGTTCCTGTATTCCTGTTAGTAAACCTGTTGGATCATCCTCGGCATGTTGTCTCTCCTTGCTCTGCTGTACACCCCGTCACACGCCCACCCAAGGAGAGCTGACTAGTTTTACCCTTATATCATATAGTTATATTTTATCTATTCTTTCTAATTAGAATGTGAATTTGGAGATAAATGAACTATAGAACTATCAGATACTAGAGCTTCAATGGCTCAGATGAGACTATCCTGCACAAAGATATTTTTTTATTGTTTCCAGAATTGGAAATTACGGTTTAACATGATAAGAAAAAAAAAACATTGATTCTAAGTCATAGTATCAGGATCTAGTTTGTTCGTGTTTCTATATATCCAGGGATGAACCTTGTCTGCTCAGTATTGGTCCATAATAAATGTGAATCAGGCTCGGACTGGCCCACCGGGAAAGAAGAGCATCCTCCAGAGGGCCCCGCTGCAGGACCAAACCTGACAAGAGATAGAAGGCTCCTCCCCTTCCTACTCTAGCACAGCTAGTCACTGCTCTGCTAATTTACATCCATAGTGGCAGACTGACACCTATACTGGAGAAGTACCAGTGAAAAGCTACAGCTGTGCTTGACACCTCTCATGCAGAAGTGCCAATCTGACCAGCTTCATTGTCCCCCATACTGAATCCTATGGGCAATGAGATTGCAGGTGTTGCAAACTCTCACTCCACACTCTGCACACTCTCACTCCACACTCTGCACACTCTCACGTCACATTCAGCACTCTGCACACTCTCATTTCACATTCTGCACTCTGCACACTCTCACTCCACACTCTGCACACTCTCACTTCACATTCAGCACACCCTTACTCCACATTCAGCACTCTGTACACTCTCAGTCCATACTTTGAACACTGCACACTCTTACTCCTCTCTGGTGCCTCACAGTAGGGGCTTGGGGAGGCTGTGATGTAATGGGGCTAGGTCAGGGGTGGGCAATTAATTTTCCCATGGGGCCGCATGAGAAATTGGGATGGTTTCAGAGGGCCGGACTAATATCATTAACTCAGTTTTACCCAATACTGTATATAGCATATATACTATCCCTTCATATACAAACAGTAAGTTACGGACTGTGTGACCCCTCGTGGCCCTGCACGCACACATGCAGACATGTCCATTTTTTCTCCGGCAGCACGGGTGTCACACGGATTACACACTGATATGATCTGTGTGACATCAGTGTGACAAGTACCAGAGAAAACACGGGTCTTTTTAATAAAAATATTTTCTACATTTACCTCTCTCCAGCGCTGCTGTCTCTGGCTCTGCTGCCTCCAGCTCCTTATCGCCGGTAATTATAGTCACTGAATATTCACTGCAGTGAGCAGCTGGAAGCAGGGACAGCGCTGGGGACCGCATCGCTGGGTGAGTATACAGGGGTGTGTGTGTGTGTGTGTTGAGACCCTGGGGAAGCCGGAGCATCTCGGGGACTCGTCACAGTTCCCAATGAACTCTGATGAACCCGTGAAGCTGTAGCGTGGGTGTCGCAGGGGGTCCTCAGAGTTCATTGGAAACTCCGATGACCTCCTGGAGTTCATTGTGCTTGCAGAATACTCACCTGTCCCCGCGGGGATGTCCTCAGCGGTGCTGTGCCCGGTGCTGTCACCGCGATGCCCCGGCTTCCAGGTCCTGAGTGCGGTGAATAATCAATGAATGAGCGGGGGTCAGGAGCGGGAGGCAGCAGAGCCGAAGAAAGCAGGTAAATATGGAAAATCTTTTTATTTCACAGACTCGTGTTTTCTCCGGTACCTGTCACATGTATGCAAACAGGTACCGGAGAAACGCAATCAGGCCCTGTAATGGCGGCACGCCGCTGCAGGGGGCGGGGAGGGAGCGCGTGGTACCCAATGTAACTCCAGTACCATTCGCAGTTACGGGCTTTTCTCTGCGCTGATTCTAGGTTCCAGACCCGCTCTAGTTATGTCTGAGCTCCACACGGAGCCAATGTCGGAAGCGCCACAATCAAGTGTCTGCTCTCAGCAGCAGGGGCGGACACCGACAGCTCCTGTGCAAAAAATTGTATATGTCCCCCCTTCTTTGGCGACAAAGCTGCATATATTATAAACACACACACACACACACTAATAAATAAATATATATATATATATATATATATATACACACACATGATATATATTCATATATTTATATATACATACACTATATATATATTTATATATATACATATATTATATTATATTATATATGTATACACACACACAAATATATATATATATACATACATATAATACATATACATACATATATATATATATACACACACACAGACACACACGCCCTATATACATATATACACAAACAATCCCCATATACTACATCACTACACCTCTATACTGCACCTGTAATATACATCACTACATTCCTATATACACCTGTAATATACATCACTACACCCCCATATACATCACTAGACCCCTATATAATACACCTGTAAAACTACATTCCCACATACTACATCACTACACCCAACTATTAGTCACCAGTCACTCCCCTCCCCCCATTGTCCCCTCTGGTTACTAGTCACCACTCACCTCTCCCTCCTAAGGACCTCCGTACGGACTCCCGCTGACATCCTTCTTCTCTTGCACGGCCCCCCGCTGAGCTGCTTCCTCTCCCCATAGAGGCCCCGGGTGCTGCAGCTTCTTCTCCTGCCGGGCGGGAACTTTTCAAATGACACACACGCGCGCCGTACTGACGACATCAGGGCGCGTGTGTGTGTCACAGAGAAAGTGCCGGCAGGGAACAGAGGAGAGATTCCTGCGTTCCACTGCCTGCACTGACTGTGCGGAGCTGCAGGATCGCTCCCTGCCCGGCACGCAACGTGTGATGAGGGCGATCTGACCACGGGCCTCCCAGAACCTGGAGCTCCGGACAACAGGTCAGATTGCTCTCATCACTGATCGGCCAGCAAGGACGCCCTGAGCCAGGCGGGCCGGTCACAGAGAGTAGGCGGGCCGGATGTGGCCCACAGGCCGCCCCTTGCCCAGGTCTGGTCTAGAGTTACTCCCAGGCAGCGAGCACGTGGGACTGGGGAAAGTGAGCAGCCATTGACATTGATGGATATGTCAGGTGGGGGGGGGGTTGAGTGATGAGGAGGAAAGACAATGAATTCTGTTTTGTCCATGTTCAGTTTTAAGGCCACGTCTCACTAAGCAACATCGCTAGCAACATCGCTGCTGAGGCACGACTTTTGTGACGCAACAGCGATGTTGCTAGCGATGTTGCTGTGTGTGACATCCAGCAACAACCTGGCCCCTGCTGTGAGGTTGTTGGTTGTTGCTGAATGTCCTGGACCATTTTTTAGTTGTTGCTCTCCCGCTGTGAAGCACACATCGCTGTGTGTGACAGCGAGAGAGCAACAACTGAATGTGCAGTGAGCAGGGAGCCGGCTTCTGCGGACACTGGTAACCACGGTAAACATCGGGTAACCAAGAAGCCCTTTCCTTGGTTACCCGATATTTACCTTCGTTACCAGCGTCCGCCGCTCTCACGCTGTCAGTGCCGGCTCCCTGCTCCCTGCACACATAGCCAGACTACACATCGGATAATTAACCCAATGTGTACTCTGGCTAGGAGTGCAGGGAGCCAGCGCTAAGCGGTGTGCGCTGGTAATGAAGGTAAATATCGGGTTGGTTACCCGATATTTACCTTAGTTACCAAGCGCAGCATCGCTTCCACGCGTCGCTGCTGGCTGGGGGCTGGTCACTGGTTGCTGGTGAGATCTGCCTGTTTGACAGCTCACCAGCAACCCGTGTAGCGACGCTCCAGCGATCCCTGCCAGGTCAGGTTGCTGGTGGGATTGCTGGAGCGTCGCTTAGTGTGACGGTACCTTTAGGAATCGAGCAGAGAAAAAGGATGAAATAGCAGACAGACATTGTGGGATTCTAGTTAATAGGGAGGTGATGTCAGGTCCAGAAAGGTTGATCTACGTATCACCAGTGTAGAGATGATACTGAAAGCCATGGGACTCTATGAGCTGTCCCAGGCCGAAGGTGTAGATGGAGAACAGCAGGGGTTCAAGAACTGAGCCTTGGGGGTCACCGACAGATAGGGGGTGAGATGAGGAAGTGGTGTGAGAGAGGGAGACGCTGAAAGTTCGGTTGGTTAAGTATGAGGAGATCCAAGATAGGGCCAAGTCCGTGATACCCAGAGACAAGAGAATTTGTAGCAGAAGGGAGTGGTCTACTGTGTCAAAGGCAGAGGACAGGTCCAGGAGGAGGAGGACAGAGTAATGTCGCTTGGCTTTTGCGGTTAGTAGGTCTTTAGTGACTTTGGTTAGGGCAGAGGACAGGTCCAGGAGGAGGAGAACAGTAGTGTCACTTGGCTTTTGCGGTTAGTAGGTCGTTAGTGACTTTGGTTAGGGCAGAGGACAGGTCCAGGAGGAGGAGGACAGAGTAGTGTCGCTTGGCTTTTGCGGTTAGTAGGTCGTGACTTTGGTTAGGGCAGAGGACAGGTCCAGGAGGAGGAGGATAGAGTAGTGTCGCTTGGCTTTTGCGGTTAATAGGTTGTTAGTGACTTTGGTTAGGGCAGTTTCAGTGGAATGATGGGGTCCGAAGTATAAACTTGTATCACTGTTCTAATCATCTGGGTGCAGCTGAAACACAAAACAGTAATCTGTGTCTCCCACTGTTCCTTGATTGATATACAGCTCAGTGTATGAATCATGTAACAATGGGCATGAATGCTGCTGAAACAATTAGCCCTGTGACTATTCAGCATTGTATCGCTGCCCAAATACGCATACAGCAATGATATAAGTTCATTTTTTACCTTACAATAAAACTGCTGATATCCAAAAGGGCAAATTTAGAAAAGGTATTAATACCGTCTGTGTTCTCACAGCCTTAAATAGTGAAATTATTGACAAGTTCCTTTTAATCAAATATTAACTTTCCTGCCTCCAAGCAGTAAAAAAAGTAATGCATTTTAGAGAATTGTAGTTATGATTTTTTTGTTTCAGCAGAATTGATATTCTTGGTTGCCCATCCTGACAGAAGAATTTGGCAGAAGTATATCTCTGCAATGCAGAACCCTCTGTCGACTGGAAATTTCCAGAACACAGAAGCACAATGAATATGCTTGTGAAGCAGAATATACCACACCTCCCAATAAAGGGTATGTTCTCACCATAGATAAAGTTGCCAATCTGATTATTATATTATAATTTATTATTACACTTTGGCCTTAGTTCATTATTGCATTTGCACCTATTTTGTGTCTAGTTTTTCCTGTTGTAAAGCATAACTGGCGTTTTAATTTTTATTTCATAAATCGATACCACACATGAAAATAAACAACTTTGTATCATATCTCATTAGAAAAAGAATTGATCAGACACTATCAAAATTCTCAATTCTGAGATGAAATCTGTATTCAGTGAAGACTTTTCCATTACTAAGATTGGAGATGGCAGTTGGTGCTGATGAGATTCTATGTAGATGAAGGCAGGAGGAGCTAGAGGCATAGCTCTGTCCCTCCTCCCTCCTCTATGTTCATAAAGTATATCACAAAAGTGAGTGCACCCCTCACATTTTTGTAAATATTTTATTATATATTTTCATGGCACAACACTAAAGATATGACACTTTGATACAATACAGTGTCCAGCCTGTATAACAGTGTAAATTTGGTGCCCTCTAAATAACTCAGCACACAGCCATTTAATGTTTAAAACACTGTCAACAAAAGTGAGTACACCCCTAAGTGAAAATTGCCAAATTGTGCCCAAAGTGTTAATATTTTGTGTGGCTACTTGTAACGTCCGGGTGGTGGAACCTCTGGACCGTACACCGGTTTCCTCTCACCCCGCCAGAGGGTCTGGGTGCACGGCAGCCGAAGCACTATTGGTAGCCGGACAGTCCGTATGGGAGCAGGAAAGGTGGATGGAGTTCTGGACGGTGGTCCGGGTGACGAGGCTCAGAGTCCGAGGCCAGGTGGTAAGGTCAGGCGGGATCCGGGACTTGCTGAGCGATGGAACGGGTCACCAAGCGGAGCCAGGGACTGGAGACTGGCGGAGCTGCAGAGATGGTGGAACATCCGCCGAAGTCACCGTCAGGGTATAGGGATGAGCGTGGTTCGGAGCGGCTGGCGTGGCAGGACAGGCTCTACGAGACAGGACAGGGTTAATGCAGGCAAGGTACAAGGCAAAGCAATAGGGGACCTGAACACTAGCTTACTAAACACGTAGAACAGGCCCCACCCACCAGGAAAGAGAACCCTTATATACCCTGTACCTTTCTATGCAATATCCTGTTTCTGGGTGCTGGCCCTTTAAGAAAGGGTCAATGACCGCGCGCGCGCCCTAATGCGCATGCGCGAGGCCCGTGTGCCAGAAGCCAGTCCAGGAAGCGGTGAGGAGGAGGCAGGAGCGCCCGGCTGGGAGTCCCCCCTCGCAGAGGAGCGCCGGGAGCGGGGAGCTGGACGCGTGGAGGCTGCAGGCGGGGACGAGGAGGCTGGAACCGGAGTGGTGAGCAGGGGACGCCGCCGGGGAGCGGGAAGCGGGCCACGGGGACCGGAGAACGGGACAAGGTGACCGGGAAGCGTGACAGTACCCCCTCCACCACGCCCCCCCCCCCGCAAGCGGGACAGGAAGGCACGAATCAGAGGAGTGCCAACATTCTCCCGGAGCTCCCAGGACCTATCCTCAGGACCATAACCCGCCCAGTCCACCAGGAAGTATTGCCGACCACGTACGGTCTTCATGGCCACGATATCCCTTACCGCATAGATGTCATCGTCAGCGATGGGAGGAGGAGCAGTACCGACCTCAGCGGAGAAGGGACCAAGGACAACAGGCTTGAGCAAGGAGACATGGAAAGAGTTGGGTATCCGCATCGTGGCCGGGAGCTGCAGCTTGTAGGAGACAGCATTAATCTTGCTGACGTCTTTAAACGGCCCGATGTAACGAGGACCCAACTTGTACGATGGCAACTTCAATCGGACATACTTGGATGCAAGCCAGACCAGATCACCAGGGGAGAAACACGGGGGATCCAAGCGCCTTTTGTCCGCATGTCTCTTCATCCGCAAAGAAGCCCACTCAAGGGAGGTCTTGACAGAGCTCCATATGGCTGAAAAGTCCTGGACCAGAGCATCTGCTGCGGGGACATCGGAAGCCGAGGATACTGGCAACGGAACCGAAGGCTGAAGTCCGTAAACAACTCGAAATGGAGAGCTGGAGGTGGACTCGCTGATGTGATGGTTGTGGGAGAACTCAGCCCAAGGAAGAAGCGTGGACCAGTCATCGTGATGGGCATTAACGTAGTGGCGCAGGAAGGAGGTCAGGATTTGATTGACCCGCTCCACTTGCCCATTCGACTGAGGATGGTAGGCCGAAGAAAAGTCCAGAGATACTTCCAGATGTTTGCAGAGGGCCCTCCAGAAGCGCGACGTAAACTGAGTTCCTCTGTCAGACACAATGTGTGCGGGAAAGCCATGCAATCGGAATATATGTTGGATGAAGGAGTCAGCTAGCTCCTGGGCAGAGGGCAGCCCGGCCATGGGAATGAAGTGAGCCATTTTGGAGAAACGGTCCACCACAACCCATATGACTGTGTGTCCAGAGGATAAAGGTAAGTCCGTAATGAAGTCCATTGCGATATGTTGCCATGGAACAGAAGGAATGGGCAGAGGCAGGAGACGTCCATATGGTAGGTGCTTGGGTGTCTTGTTCCGGGCACAGGACGGACAGGCCGAGACGAAGGTTGAGACGTCTTTACGGAGGGACGGCCACCAGTAGTGATGGACAATCGTGCTCCAAGTCTTCTTCTGACCAGCATGGCCGGTGATCTTCGAGGCATGGCCCCAGTGCAGGACTCTCTGTCTGTCAGTATCTGGGACATAGGTTTTCCCAGGGGGTATCTGAGTTACCGTGACAGGATTCACCGGCATGATGTTGCTGGGGTTGATGATGGACTGGAACGTCTCCTCCAACTCCACGGGCACTAAGGACCTGGACAAAGCGTCTGCCCGCACATTTTTGTCCGCAGGCCGAAAATGGAGTTGGAAATCAAATCGGGCAAAAAACAAGGACCAGCGGGCTTGTCGTGGGTTCAGTCTTTGGGCTGACCGCAGGTATTCCAGATTCTTGTGGTCTGTGTATATGATTACAGGGTATACTGCGCCCTCCAAGAGGTAGCGCCATTCCTCCAAGGCAAGCTTCACGGCCAGTAGCTCTCGATCCCCGATGGTGTAGTTGCATTCGGGTGCTGAGAAGCTCTTGGAGAAGAATCCACAAGTGACCAGCTTTCCGGAGGGGGAGTTCTGCATCAACACTGCTCCGGCTCCTGAGGAGGAGGCATCCACCTCCAAGGTGAACTGTCGGTTCAATTCAGGGCGATGGAGAACCGGGGAGGACGCAAACGCCTGTTTCAAGGAGCAGAACGCGGCATCGGCCGCCGGGGGTCAGTCCTTAGGATTAGCTCCTTTCTTAGTCAAGGCAGAGAGAGGCGCAGTCAAGGCGGAGAAATGCGGGATGAATTGTCGATAATAGTTCGCAAAGCCGAGAAAGCGTTGGATAGCCTTCAGTCCGGAAGGAGGAGGCCAGTTGATGATGGCAGACACTTTCTCTGGGTCCATCTGCAGGCCAGTGTCCGAGATTACATAACCCAGGAAGGGAAGAGATGACTGTTCAAAGATGCATTTCTCGTACTTGGCGTACAGACGGTTCTCTCTAAGCCTCTGGAGAACTAGCTGCACGTTCTCTCTGTGGGTCTGTAGGTCCGGAGAGAAGACCAGGATGTCATCCAGATATACCACGACACAGACATAGAGGAGATCTCTGAACACGTCGTTCACCAGTTCTTGGAAGACTGCCGGAGCATTACACAGACCAAAGGGCATGACACAATACTCATAGTGCCCATCCCGAGTGTTGAAGGCGGTTTTCCATTCGTCTCCAGAGCAAATGCGAACCAGGTTATAGGCCCCACGAAGGTCCAACTTGGTGAAGACCCGGGCTCCTCGGAGCCGATCGAATAGTTCGGGGATAAGCGGCAGAGGGTATTTGTTCTTTACGGTGATCTGGTTTAAACCCCGGTAGTCGATGCAAGGGCGCAGATCACCTTCCTTTTTCTTGACAAAGAAAAACCCTGCTCCGGCAGGGGATGAGGACCTCCGAATGAACCCCTTTGCCAGGCTCTCGGTAATATAGGCAGACATAGCTCGTGTCTCCGCAGGGGACAAGGGGTATATTCTTCCTCTAGGAGGCGTGGTTCCTGGCAGTAAATCGATGGCGCAATCGTAGGGACGATGAGGCGGTAGTACCTCTGACTCCTTTTTATCAAAAACGTCCGAGAAGGACCAGTAGGCAGAAGGCAGTCCTGGTAGAGACTCTGGAACCGGAGGGCGTCGAACGGGCTGGATGGTTTTCAGACATCTCTCTTGGCACGAAGAGCCCCATCGGGTGATTTCACCTGTACTCCAGCTGACTGTCGGTTCGTGTGTCCGTAACCATGGGAGTCCCAGCAGGATCTGATGAGACATACGCGGGAGGACGTAGAAGGTGATCTTCTCGGTGTGCAGAGCACCGATCCGTACTTCCACAGGCTTGGTGATCAGTGAGACGGTGTCAGAGAGGGGTCTCCCATCTACAGAGGCGATCACCAGCGGTTTCTCTAGTGGGAGGACAGGCACCTGGTACTTATCCACCGTGGCCTGCTGGATGAAGTTGCCTGCTGCTCCGGAATCAAGATACGCCTCTGCCGTGAACCGGGTCTCTTCTGTGGTGACTTGAATAGTCCAGGTAACGGAGTCTGAGAGTGTCCCAGCACCTAGGGTGGCCTCTCCTACCAGGCCTAGGCTTTGGAGTTTCCCGGCTTCTCGGGACAAGAGCGTAACAGGTGTGTGCCAGCTCCGCAGTAGAAGCAGAGACCTTTTGCTAGTCGTTCTGCTCTGCGTTGCTCAGACTGCCTCAGGCGGTCAATCTGCATGGGCTCGTAGGTAGAAGCGCCAGGTGACGTCGACTGGGGAGCGATGGGCTTCAGTGGTGGGGATGCGTGCCGCATCGGACGCCTCTCGCGGGACACCTCTTTGGATCGTTCCTGGAAACGAAGATCCACTCGAGTCGCTAGAGCAATCAGGGCATCCAAGGAGGACGGCACGTCCCGACCCGCCAGCTCATCTTTAATCCGACCCGAGAGTCCCTCCCAGAAGGCGGCGGTTAGGGCCTCATTGTTCCACCCGAGTTCCAAGGCCAAGGTGCGAAACCGAATGGCATATTGGCCCACCGTCAGAGTCCCCTGACGTAGCCGGAGGAGGGAGGAGGGATGAGGCGGAGGCGCGTCCGGGCTCGTCAAAGGTGGTACGAAATGCCTGCAGGAACTCCTGGATGTTGGTAGTTACCGGATCCTCCTTCTCCCACAAGGGGTTCATCCAGGCCAGTGCCTCTCCTTCCAGATGGGACATCATGAAGGCGACCTTGGCTTGGTCAGATGCAAAAAGGTGCGGCAGCTGCGTGAAATGGAGGGAGCACTGATTAATGAATCCCCTGCAGGTCTTGGGATCACCGGCGTACCGGGGTGGTGAGGCCAAACGGAGTTTGGAAACATCCGAGGAGACTGCCACGGGAGCTGCGGTCGTGGGTTGTGCAGTGGGAACCCGAGATGCCACAGGCGTGGCTGCTGCTTGTAGTGCGTTCAGACGGGCATCCACAGAAGTCATGAAGTTCAGCATGCGGGTCTGGGTCTCGCGCTGTCGTGTGAGTTCCTGCTGCAGGGCCGCTAGTGCTTCGGCGGGATCCATGGCCTGTTCTAGCTGTAACGTCCGGGTGGTGGAACCTCTGGACCGTACACCGGTTTCCTCTGAGGAGGCAGCCAGGCAGGTCACCCCGCCAGAGGGTCTGGGTGCACGGCAGCCGAAGCACTATTGGTAGCCGGACAGTCCGTATGGGAGCAGGAAAGGTGGATGGAGTTCTGGACGGTGGTCCGGGTGACGAGGCTCAGAGTCCGAGGCCAGGTGGTAAGGTCAGGCAGGATCCGGGACTTGCTGAGCGATGGAACGGGTCACCAAGCGGAGCCAGGGACTGGAGACTGGCGGAGCTGCAGAGATGGTGGAACATCCGCCGAAGTCACCGTCAGGGTATAGGGATGAGCGTGGTTCGGAGCGGCTGGCGTGGCAGGACAGGCTCTACGAGACAGGACAGGGTTAATGCAGGCAAGGTACAAGGCAAAGCAATAGGGGACCTGAACACTAGCTTACTAAACACGTAGAACAGGCCCCGCCCACCAGGAAAGAGAACCCTTATATACCCTGTACCTTTCTATGCAATATCCTGTTTCTGGGTGCTGGCCCTTTAAGAAAGGGTCAATGACCGCGCGCGCGCCCTAATGCGCGTGCGCGAGGCCCGTGTGCCAGAAGCCAGTTCAGGAAGCGGTGAGGAGGAGGCAGGAGCGCCCGGCTGGGAGTCCCCCCTCGCAGAGGAGCGCCGGGAGCGGGGAGCTGGACGCGTGGAGGCTGCAGGCGGGGACGAGGAGGCTGGAACCGGAGTGGTGAGCAGGGGACGCCGCCGGGGAGCGGGAAGCGGGCCACGGGGACCGGAGAACGGGACAAGGGGACCGGGAAGCGTGACACTACTAAAGCTGGTCGAACTCGCAGAAAACCGGGACTGGTGGGTCCCTGCTAAATTTAGAAACAAACCCGATTCGCTCCGGAATCCGGTACCCATATAAGTCTATGGGGACCAGAATCCGGAGATTAAAAACGTTGGTGGAAGGGATAGGGGGGTAGGAGCGCGTGCGGTGTACTCATTGAGGCTATATGCGCACTAGAAAAGTGATTTTTCTCAAGAAAATTTCTTGAGAAACTTCTGGGAGTTGAAGATTACCACATCTGGGGTAAAAAACCGCACCAAAACCGCGGGAAAAACGCATGCGGTTTTGCCTCGGTTTTTGTGCGTTTTGCCGCGGTTTATTCGCAGGTTGGTCCATGCTGCCGACCCGCTCCTGTCAGAAGAGTGTGCGGCTGTGCCGCATGATGCAATGCAAGATTCGTGCGAGTCTGGCATGATATCACCCGGCACAGCCTGCCGCTCTCCAAACATGAGCGTGCAGGTACATAGAAACACAACGGCCGACCCGCTCCTTTTAGGAGAGTGTGCGGCTGTGTCGGGTGATGCGCCACAAGACTCGCGTGAGTCCCTCGCAACTGTGATTTCGGCCTAAGAGAAACCGCTTTTTTTTAAATTATTTAAATAAACGTGCTGTCCCCCCAATTTTGATACCCAGTCAAGATAAAGCCAGCTGGTGGCTGGTATTCTCAGACTGCAGCCGCCCGGCATTGCCGCATTCATTAGATGGGACAATCCCCGTTCTTTACTTGCTCTTCCCATTGCCCTGGTGCGGTGGCAATCGGGGTAATAGCAGGGGTTAATAACAGTGCACAGCTGCTACTAAACCCTAGGTTATTGATGGCACAGGCGTCTATGAGATACCTGCATCCCTAACCTGTAAATGAAAGTAAATAAGTGCAAATGGAGAAAAAAATCCTTTATTTGGAATAAAATACAAAAACACACCCTCTTTCACCATTTTTTTAAGCCCCAACACACTCCTCTAGGTCTGGCGAAATCCACACAAGATCCCACGCCGCTTCCAGCTCTGCTACATCTCACATCAAGCGGCCATAGAACAAGACTGCCGGCTGTGAGTGTAGACAATAACTGAGTTGCGATGAGCAATGACTGCAGGCAGACGCTGTCACAGGCTGGGGGCCCGTCTGACTGCAACCAATAACAGATGACAGAATGGCCGGTGGGCGGGGAAAGCATGGAAGGCTGTGTGTATGCGATGAGCCTATTGCGTAGTACAGGATGTGAATGCATGACATAGAAGCAGTTTGCCGCCATGACACCGAGTCTCCGTAAGTATGAAACACTCGCTGAATTATTTTTTTCTTTATTTTTCCTTTAATTTCCCCAGTGCCAGATCGTGCACCCGGGCATCTTTGAAACCGTGCGGATCCGGACTATAACAGTCCGGGTCCGCTCAGCCCTAGTGGCTATCATTATTTTCAGGCATTGCCTTAACTTTCTTGGGGATGGATTTCATTAGAGTTTTATCAGAGCCGCTAGATCCTTTTTTATCCTCCATGATGACATAACAGATCTGGTGGATGTTAGAGACCTTGCACTCCTCCACCTTCTCAATAGGGTTTAGGTCTGGAGAAATGAAGAAAAAAAGGGAGGGTGCGGTCAGCACCACAAACAATAACTATATATAATTGGTCACGTGCACCACACAAGAGAAAGTATATGTATGGGCAAAGAGAATTGTGTCAAATGGGCACCGAAACCAAGAAAAGTATATTATAATAATAAAGCATATGACTGCCTGCATTCATGTACAAAAGACAATTTTTATTACAACATCAAGATTAAAAAACACGTAAAAACACTGAAAGTGAAAAGTGCAATGCAGAGCTACTCGGGACTCTCTATAAAGTATGCTCAAAAAAGTTATTACATACATACCCTGTTTCCCCAAAAATAAGACACTGTCTTATATTATTTTTGCCCTAAAAAAAGCACTAGGTCTTATTTTCAGGGGGTGTCTTATTCTCAAAGCGACATGGTTGGAGGTAAGTTTACCGCACACAAAAAGCAGTCCCCCCCCCTTCCCAGGATCGTCATACTTACCAGCCCCGGGCGTCTGTATGGATTCCAGATCCTCCTATGATCTCCCAGCAGGTATGCTGTATGCCTCCCCTGCATCTGGCTGACACTCGCATAGATCACATCACACTCACTCATACTCATACAGACACACACACATCAGATTTCACATCATTCCTCCCTGTGATCTCCCAGCAGCTGTGCTCCCCTGCGTCTAGCCGACACTCACACATCAGAACACAGTCGCACATCAGACAGCACACACACACAGCCTTCACATCATTCCTCTCTGTGCTCTCCGGTGGGCGCTCACAGCAGCTGTGCTGCACACCGTCTTCCTCTGCCTCCTGCCGACACTCACAGATCCGATCGCATACACTCACACACACACTCACACATCAGGCAGCGTACACTCACACATCCGATCGCATACACTCACACACACTCACGATATCGCACATACCGGTACAATCGCGCACACACTCAGCATCCGGAGATACCACATGCTTCTGGCCATGTGATCCTCCGGCAGGTCCTGGAAGGTCACTGCAGTGCACAGTATCGCCGCCGAGAAGCAAGCGATATCGCTGGATGTGGTGAGTGTGTGGTTGCGATCTGTAGTGTGTGTGTGTGTGTGTGTGTGTGTGTGTGTGTGTTCCACCGCAGGACCTTGATGCGCTCACCTGTTCCGGCGTCTGGTGAGTATGATCTGGTGGTTTTCTCTCTTCTTTCTATAGGGGTTCTCCGCTGTCTACAGTGCTGGCCAAAAGTATTGGCACCCCTGCAATTCTGTCAGATAATACTCAGTTTCTTCTTGAAAATGATTGCAATCACAAATTCTTTGGTATTATTAACTTCATTTATTTTGCTTACAATCAAAAAACACAAAAGAGAATGAAACAAAAATCAAATCATTGATCATTTCACACAAAACTACAAATATGGGCCAGACAAAAGTATTGGCACCCTTAGCGTAATACTTGGTTGCACAACCTTTAGCCAAAATAACTGTGAACAACCGCTTCCGATAACCATCAATGAGTTTCTGACAATGCTCTGCTGAAATTTTAGACCATTCTTCTTTGGCAAACTGCTCCAGGACCCTGAGATTTGAAGGGTGCCTTCTCCAAACTGCCATTTTAAGATCTCTCCACAGGTGTATGGGATTCAGGTCTGGACTCATTGCTGGCCACTTTAGTAGTCTCCAGTGCTTTCTCTCAAACCATTTTCTAGTGCTTTTTGAAGTGTGTTTTGGGTCAGTGTCCTGCTGGAAGACTCATGACCTCTGAGGGAGACCCAGCTTTCTCACACTGGACCCTACATTATGCTGCAAAATTTGTTGGTAGTCTTCAGACTTCATAATGCCAGGCACACGGTCAAGCAGTCCAGTGCCAGAGCTCGAAAAGCAACCCCAAAACATCAGGGAACCTCCATGTTTGACTGTAGGGAGCGTGTTCTTTTCTTTGAATGCCCCTTTTTTTTTCCTGTAAACTCTATGTTGATGGCTTTTCCCAAAAAGCTCTACTTTTGTCTCATCTGACCAGAGAACATTCTTCCAAAACATTTTAGGCTTTCTCAGGTAAGTTTTGGCAAACTCCAGCCTGGCTTTTTTATGTCTCGGGGTAAGAAGTGGGGTCTTCCTGGGTATCCTACCATACAGTCCCTTTTCATTCAGACGCCGACGGATAGTACAGGTTGACACTGTTGTACCCTCGGACTGCAGGGCAGCTTGAACTTGTTTGGATGTTAGTCGAGGTTCTTTATCCACCATCTGCACAATCTTGTGTTGAAATCTCTCGTCAATTTTTCTTTTTCTTCCTCATCTAGGGAGGTTAGCCACAGTGCCATGGGCTTTAAACTTCTTGATGACACTGCGCACCGTAGACACAGGAACTTTCAGGTCTTTGGAGATGGACTTGTAGCTTTGAGATTGCTCATGTTTCCTCACAATTTGGATTCTCAAGTCCTCAGACAGTTCTTTGGTCTTCTTTCTTTTCTCCATGTTCAATGTGGTCCACACAAGGACACAGGACAGAGGTTGAGTCAACTTTAATCCATGTCAACTGGCTGCAAGTGTGATTTAGTTATTGCCAACACCTGTTAGGTGCCACAGGTAAGTTACAGGTGCTGGTAATTACACAAATTAGAGAAGCATCACATGATTTTTCAAACAGTGCCAATACTTTTGTCCACCCCCTTTTTATGTATGGTGTGGAATTATATCCAATTTGGCTTTATAACATTTTTCTTTTTTTTCATTGAAGACAAATTAAATGAAGATAATAATACCAAAGAATTTGTGATTGCCATCATTTTCAAGAAGAAACAGTATTATCTGACAGAATTGCAGGGGTGCCAATACTTTTGGCCAGCACTGTATAATGAAGTGTCCTTCAGTGTCTTTAATTTATTTACTGCTGCATGACACTTCATTATTGACCGCGGCTAGGTCTTAATTTCAGGGGATGTCTTATATTTAAGACTCCCTGAAAACTCCTGCTAGGTCTTATTTTCGGGGGAGGGCTTATTTTCAGGGAAACATGGTATGGAGCATGTTCAATAGAATAAATGGTATAAATGACACCTGTCAATAATAAACATAACAGAAAAAAATAATATGAAGAAACATGAAGGAATACATGAGTAAAGGTACAAAATAATAGTAGATCATCCCTAAATCACAGGATGATTAACAAAATATACCTAAAAATGCAAGGGTATAAATGGCACTCGTCCATACAAGCAAGATAGAGACCGGGAGCCGGCTGCTGGACCCACGCGTTACACCGTTACAAAATGCTGGGCTTCCTCAGGGGTACAGTGGCTAAACACCAAGTAGCAGTTTAAATAGTCCCTAAATAAGGGGCAGGCAGATCCAATTACATTCAATAAACGAACAATGATTAGTAACAAAAAAGAAAAAAAAAAAAAAAGGGGCAAGGAAATACTGATGAAAATAATCTACCAAAGAAATCAGGCAGAAGTATCAAGAGATAACGGCGTGCGTTCCATTGTGGGACGCACTGCCAGAACAGAGTGAGGGCACTACACCAGGCCACATCATTGTTCGTTTATTGAATGTAATTGGATCTGCCTGCACCTTATTTAAAGGGGTTATCCGGCTTCTTTTGACTTTTTTTTTTATTCCCCTATTGGGCTACATTGGGGCAGGTAAGTAGATAGAGACCACTTACCTGCCCTGCTGTCAGCCCCTCTCCCCCGGCTCAGAGTAGTCATGTGACCGCTCCTGCCGTGATTTTGCTGCTTCCGGTCATTTCATGTCCACATGGGCAGGGCCATGTTGACATGCAAATCTGGAACAGCATGTCGCCTCCCTGCTGGGCGCCTACAGTACGATGAGCCCTGCCCCGCTTCCCTGCACCCTCCCACACATTCTCCCGCACCCCTTACTCTCCCCGCAACCTCCCCCTTCACTGCTGTGGGTCCGTGACCTGGGGGAGGGGCCTGGCGGCGGCTTCCGTGGTGTCAGCGCCAGCACCGGGCCCCTGCTCAGGATCGCACATTCGAATGTACCGGCATCACAGATCACAGATACCGGTACATTTGAAAGCGCTGATGAGAGGGAGCGCAGCTTCTCATCACTTGTCCCGCTGTCTGTGTCTGACAGATCAGGACAGCGGTGACGTCACTACTGTGCTGATATGTCCAGACCAGACAGTGGACGAACGTGCAGGAGCGGCGGGGACCAAGGATGGGTGAGTATGTACTCCCTACATGTGTTCCCTATGGGGGTAGGGGGTCGGTACAGAGCGCTGTGTGTGTGTATGTGCGTGTGTGTGGTGCAGAGCCCGATGTGCGTGTGTGTGGTGCAGAGCCATATGTGCGTGTGTGCGTGCAGAGCCATATGTGCGCGTGTGCGGTGCAGAGCCATATGTGCGCGTGTGCGGTGCAGAGCCATATGTGTGCGTGTGCGGTGCAGAGCCATATGTGTGCGTGTGCGATGCAGAGTCCGATGTGCGTGTGCGGTGCAGAGCCATATGTGTGCGTGTGCGGTGCAGAGTCCGATGTGCATGTGCGGTGCAGAGTCCGATGTGCGTGTGCGGTGCAGAGTCCGATGTGCGTGTGCGGTGCAGAGTCCGATGTGCGTGTGCAGAGCAGAGCCATATGTGCGTGTGCGGTGCAGAGTCCAATGTGCGTGTGCGGTGCAGAGTCCAATGTGCATGTGCAGTGCAGAGTCCGATATGCGTGTGCGGTGCAGAGCCATATGTGCGTGTGCGGTGCAGAGCCATATGTGCGTGTGCGGTGCAGAGCCATATGTGCGTGTGCGGTGCAGAGCCATATGTGCGTGTGCGGTGCAGAGCCATATGTGCGTGTGCGGTGCAGAGTCCGATGTGGTGTGGGGTGCAGAGGTCGATGTGGTGTGGGGTGCAGAGCCCGATGTGGTGTGAGGTGCAGAGCCCGATGTGGTGTGGGGTGCAGAGCCCGATGTGGTGTGGGGTGCAGAGCCTGATGTGGGGCTGTTATTTGCAATGCTGTAGTGATACCAGGTCAGGTGCTGGGGAAGAATACTGCATGGAATGTGTGTGCAGGGGGCGCGGCTGGACATTGGGGAGGGGCTGGACAGTGAGGCCGGGCGGTGCCAGCTCTGACTGGGAGGTTTAGCACAGGAAGTGGTCAGTTTGCTAGAGCTGAATGTAAACAGAGCGCTGCAGAGAATAAAGGGTGAATTCAAGAGGAACAAAAGTTGGAAAACAAAAAATAACAATGTAGTGGTGTTTTATATGACAATACAGCACATATTAGCTTACCAAAAATTTTTGAGTTTATGTCGGACAACCCCTTTAAGGACTATTTAAACTGCTACTGGCATGGGGCCAGCAACCGGCTCCTGGTCTCTCTCTTGCTGTTGGGTGTGCTGCCATGCTAAGAGAGTGGAATGAGCGCAGGAACTAACGCCCTTGAGACTAGTCCCTGGCCTCATTAGCATATGATAAAAGATCTTTAGAAATACTTTTTCTAATGATCCCTTTATCTATGCTAGTGTATACAGGGACGGTTAAGGTACTGTCACACTTAGCGACGCTCCAGCGATCCCACTAGCGATCTGACCTGGCAGGGATCACTGGAGCGTCGCTACATGGTCGCTGGTGAGCTGTCAATCAGGCAGATCTCCACAGCGATCAGAGATCAGCCACCAGTGACCCGTGTAACGACGCTGTGCTTGGTAACCATAGTACACATTGGGTTACTAAGTAAAGCGCTTTGTTTATAGTTACCCGATGTGTACCTTGGCTACGTGTGCAGGGAGCAGGGAGCCGGCTTCTGTGGATGCTGGTAACCAAGGTAAATATCAGGTAACCAAGCAAAGCCTTTGCTTGGTTACCAGATGTGTACCTTGGTTACCAGCATCCACAGAAGCTGGCTCCCTGCTCCCTTGCACATTCAGATCGTTGCTCTCTCGCTGTCACACACAGCGATGTGTGCTTCACAGCGGGAGAGCGACGGCCAAAAAATGGTCCAGGACATTCAGCAGCGACCGGTGACCTCACAGCAGGGGCCAGGTCGTTGCTGGATGTCACACACAGCGACAGACAAAGCTAGCAAGATCGCTGTTGTGTCACAAAAACCGTGACTCAGCAGTGATGTCGCTTAGTGAGACGTGGCCTTTAGGCAGGGATTAGCAATGTGCGCCCAGAACTGCTCGTGGTTCTGGGTGCATATTGCATCTGACAGGTTCCCTTTAATTTTCTCGAACAATTTCAAGGGTACCAACATGTTTGGCCATTATATATACTGCATATGTATATACTATATTTATCCAGAATGCAACATCTGTGGATTCTACTATTTATTTTTCCTCCAAGACTTGATAGTCACAGGATCAGTGCTCTGAATACTTATAGTCTGCATTTTGTATTGCTGATATATATATATATATTTTTTTTTCCCTCCCCTCCTTTTTATTTGATGCTGTCTCTAGTAATATTGGTCATATGATTTTAACCAGTATGCCATTTATCATCACGTGACCTGATTATGTTACCATGATTCCATCTGCCTTCATGGTATACCGTTTACATGACTCTCACGCCATTGTAGTCACGTGTTTACATTCCAGCAAGTCACCATTTGGATTAACGCGTTCTCATCTCCGAGGCGGCAATCCCGCACCTGGGTTAAATCACAGCAGGAGTTAATGAGGGAAGGGAGAACCAATTATATAATTATCTTATTAATTCATCTATACTTTAATTAAGCTGTACACTGGCATCCCACTACCCCTGGATGAAGCTTTTCCATGCGAAACGTGTGATGGGTATGGTGGGCTCCTGGTCTCTTGCCTTGCTCCTGATTAGGCACTTTTTAGTATATAGGTAACATATTTGTATGTATATAACTTTGTAGCTGGAGTAGTTTTCTATTTACTACAGAACTTTTATGTGCATACATATGTGTAGTGTTTATGGGTGGCGTATTTGGATTGGGCATGGTTACTCATTCCACGCCATACTCCCTATTTAGATTGTGTACATACAAACATACATGCACGATATATATCTGTTCACCTTGGATAATATTTGATTATATGTACTTAGATACCCAGGCTATGTATCGGTCAGAGCTGCAGCCAATAACTGAGCTCAGAGGCACTGCTTAACACTAGAAGTCCCAGGAATTTCGAGCTCCATAGGGTTTCAATGGTAGAAATGTTAAATGACCCCTCTCTGGGACTTCTAGTGTTAAAGGGATTATTCACTACTAGGACAACCCCTTCTGATTCCATGTTTCACCCAGGTAAAATTTAAAAAAGAAAGCCTACCCTCATCTCTGCGGCCGCGTGGTTCCAGGGCTCATGTGGGATTGTGACATCATGTGAGCCCCGCGTCCAATCAGCGCCGGCTTCTATCTCCCAGTCCCCGCCTTTGGACCAAATGCGTTAAGTAACAGGAAGTGAGCGGTGCGCATTTCCTGTTGATTGCTCCTATGTCCGAAGGCGGGAAGAGGGAAGCCGGTGTCAATGGGAAGCTGAGTTAGCGTGAAGTCACAACGTCATGTGAGCCCCGGCACCGCTCTGGCCACGGAGGTAATTACAGGATTTTTTTCATTTTATTTGGGGGAAACGTGGAATCAGAAGGGGCTGTCCTAGTGATGGACCACCCCTTTAAGTTTACCGGACAAGCTGCTGAGCTCACTGATTGGCTGTAGCACTGTCAATGTAAAATCTGCCCTGCACACAATATTATACACTGGGAGCAGCGGTGGAGATCCTGCGCTGGACCCGGGGAGGGTGAGTAAAGCATTTTTTCTACCAAACAAATGAAAACCAGGAAAAAGGGGTTGTCTCAAGCTAGAAATCCCCTTTAAGCGATGCCTTAATGTGATATAGCAACAGCTCTACATTTCACCTATTCACCAGCACTGCAGTTCACAGTGTGTCTGTAAACAACCACCACCCCATCCTCCCCCCATCACGTCTCACATCACCGCATTCCTAAACCAGAACATTCAAGAGCGCTGGTATTTCACGCATGCGCACAACAGCTATACCATTACACAATATTTGCTGCGCCATCGGGCCTTCTACTTTAGGATCCGTGCACTGATATCCCTCCGCCTGTTTGGTGCCGGATCTAAATATCTAAAGATGTTTACAGCCAGTGCCGCTATTTACCGAGTAATGAAGTCGACCTTCCCCAATGACTAATGACTATGAATCCTTTATGCTACAGCTACACGGACACTTACTTTAGTAATTATTTAATGCATTCCCGTGCGCTGAGCCGTCATTGGGCGGAAGTATACATAAACTGCTCATCTCGGCGTATAAAAGCAACCTCCGAGTGTTTACCAGCAGACTTACGGAAGAGCAAGGAAGGCGTAGGGCGGTGCCAGGATGGTTTGCCTGGGGTTTATGTATTTAGTGTGTTCTCTGTGCTCTCTCATATGACTATGAAGGCAGGCTGCAGATTATGGGGCATTGGTGGAAGGTGTGGGGACTGGGGGGGGAGGTTATGTCTATTGGGGGGGGGTCTTATGTGGAAGGTGTGGAGACTGGGTTGGTTATGTATTGGGGGGCTTGTGTGGAGACTGGGTGGGGGGGTTACGTCTATTGGGGGGTCTTATATTTGTGTACTATCCTTACAGGTGCTAGCAGTGGTTGTATGTACGATGTGACTGTCAGGAAGCTGTGATGGCTGAGCCCAGCTGTGCTCCTGTCCTGTTCTGTCTCCATAGAAGGCTTGTTGCTGTGTATAGCTGTAGACAACTTTTATAGAAGGTGGGCCGAGAAGACCTAAAAGTGCAGAAGCAAGAGAAACTGAAAATTAAAGGGCAGAAGACTAGGACAGTGATCAGACAAGAATAGAGCATACTGAAGTCTCAGGATTGAGAAGAAAAATCAGGAAGATAGCAAGGGATATGTTTGAAGACTGGAATAGAAAAAAAGCTAGAATGTATCTACATATGAAAGGAAAAGAGAAAAGCTAAACTGTATCTACATATGGAAAGAAAAGCTAGAATGTATCCACATATGGAAAGAAAAGCTAGATTGTATCCACATATGGAAAGAAAAGCTAGAATGTATCCACATATGGAAAGAAAAGCTAGAATGTATCCACATATGGAAAGAAAAGCTAGACTGTATCCACATATGGAAAGAAAAGCTAGAATGTATCTACATATGGAAAGAAAAGCTAGACTGTATCCACATATGGAAAGAAAAGCTAGAATGTATCTACATATGGAAAGAAAAGCTAGACTGTATCCACATATGGAAAGAAAAGCTAGACTGTATCCACATATGGAAAGAAAAGCTAGAATGTATCCACATATGGAAAGAAAAGCTAGACTGTATCCACATATGGAAAGAAAAGCTAGAATGTATCCACATATGGAAAGAAAAGCTAGACTGTATCCACATATGGAAAGAAAAGCTAGAATGTATCTACATATGGAAAGAAAAGCTAGAATGTATCCACATATGGAAAGAAAAGCTAGACTGTATCCACATATGGAAAGAAAAGCTAGAATGTATCCACATATGGAAAGAAAAGCTAGAATGTATCTACATATGAAAGGAAAAGAAAAGCTAGAAATGTATCTGCATATGGAAAGAACTGCTAGAATGTATCTGCTTATGGAAAGAACACCTAGCGTGTATCTGCCTATGAAAAGAACACCTAGCGTGTATCCCTAGCGTGTATCTGCATATGAAAAGAACACCTAGCGTGTATGCCTAGCGTGTATCAGCATATGATTTGAACACCTAGCGTGTATGCCTAGTGTGTATCTGCATATGAAAAGAACACCTAGCGTGCATACCTAGCGTGTATCTGCATATGAAAAGAACACCTAGCATGTATGCCTAGCGTGTATCTGCATATGAAAAGAACACCTAGCATGTATGCCTAGCATGTATCTGCATATGAAAAGAACACCTAGCGTGTGTCTGCATATGGAAGGAACACCTAGCGTGTGTCTGCATAAGAAAAGAACTAGTGTATATCTGCACATGGAAGGAACAACTAGCGTGTATCTGCATATGGAAGGAACAGCTAGAATGTTATCTGCACATGGGAAGAAATGACAAGCTAGAATGTATCCATGTATGGAAAGAAAAGCTAGAATGTATCCAAAATAAAAGTAAGGACAAGCTAGAATGTATATTCATATGAAAGTGAAAATACAGATGGCTAGAAGCTGGAAAAAAAAACTTGGGGAGACTAGAGAAGATCTAATGTGACTGAGAGGCAGAACACCCTTTTGTGCTAAGTAAAAAAAAAAGTAATTTAAAGAGAAGATGCCTGTATTTGTAAACCCCTTATTTATAATGAATGTTTGAAGACTTGTCCAGGAGGATAACTGCATTTCTAACAAGTCAGATGAACTATTCTTGGGATGTCCCAGTTAAATAGTGCTCTTATACAAATAAGTTTTTCATTTGTGTAATCAATGAAATGAAGCAGGTTCTCTTCTTAGCTTGGAGAAAGAGAGGTAATTAGAAGAATATCACTTTAAGAAGCAGGATGACAAACTCTGAAAGGAAGGCCAGAAAATGATCAAGGACAAACTTTACAGAATAGCAGTGGAATTGACTCTTCTACTTTGAGTGCTTGAAGTTTTATGCAGGAGGACTGTCGAGAACTGCAAGTGTTTGGTCTTCATAACCTAAAGGTCTTGTTGAAATACCAGATGATGTTGTTGTGCCGGCTGGTGAATGAGCTGTCGTTGTTTGATGTGGCCAAAAGAAAACCAGTGAACATAGTCTGAGCCAATGTCAAAGGTCCTAATGCATTCAGAAGAGCTTGGTGTGATCCATAGTTGGTGAAGTCTTCTAGAAGATAGAAACACAGCTTTATTTATAGTAGTTCATATCACGTGGTGCTGACAACCTGAATTGTTTTGTAAGTAAGGGTCTTGGGTGGTCTGGGGGAAACCTTGTGGCTTTTTGTTTTTCAGGCTTTTATTCTAGGGTCATACCCAGTTGATTTTCAAGCGTTTCCAGTCCAGACTATCTTAAGTTGGTATGCTACTGAGTCCAGAATACGTCTTACTGTGTAGATAGCTTTACTATAAGGTGGTAATGGGAACATTTGCAATAAGTGGATCAGCAGCCTATAGTGGAATTTTGGTAAGATTTTTATTTTTTTTTTCTATATAGTTTCCCTGTAAAGTAATCCTTTAATGGGTTTAATGTCATTGGACTATCCCCCTTCCTTTTTTTTCTTATTTGGGGTGGGAGGGTGGTCATAAAACTTTCTCCTAGACTTTTTTTTCAGATTGTCATAGTCTTCTATGAGGATGGGCAGATCTACTGTGCTTTCAGAAACTTGGACTGCCACATATGCTCAGGTATCTTAAAATTAATTTTGTGTACAACACATCAGTGTAGATTATAAGGTAAATACACTTATTTTTTTTTCGACATTCTTTTTATTAGTTTTTAATAACAATGACAGATAACCAATAATCATATAATACAATATGATTGTTAAAGTACAAAATTACAGATATAAATCTCCTCGAATTTATGCTCTTATTTTGTAGTAATGTGCCTCATATTTGAATGAAGTACTCCAGCATACTCTATTATGTGAGTGCTGTCATCCAGGGACACGTCTTAATTTGGGATATATGTATATTGGACTTTAATAATTTTGCCCATAAATATACTTTAATTTATCCCCTTAGTAATAAAATACATTGTAGGCTAGTATTCCCCAACTCCAGACCTCAAGGACCACCAACGGGTCATGTTTTCAGGATTTCGTTAGTATTACACAGGTGACGATTCCCATACCTTTGCGATAATTCCAATACCTTTGCAATGCTAAGGAAATCCTGAATACATGATTTGTTGGTGGCCCTTGGGGACTGGGGTTGGGAACACCTTTTGTAGGCCATAATGGACAGTTTGATGAATTAGTAAATTTTGTTACCTTATTTGGAACTTGCTTTTATTTTTGGGCTTTTTTTTTTAAATACCTTTTATTTTAATGGTCCTGGTTGTATTGCTTATGTAGAGGTTAATAAAACAAACTTTAGAGTTTAGAATATGTTGAGTGTCTTGTTACTGGTTAAAGGGGTGGGCTTGTGGGGCAATATCTCTTCTCTACACTCTTTCAGATTCATCTCTTGAGATAAATCGGTAATTAACAGTAAATTGGAGTACTAACGTTAAGGTATTTCTGACGATTGGATGAGTGAAAACAATAAGGATGTTTTAAGAGCTTAAAAATCTGCAAATAACCATCTGAAATGTGTATGGGAAAGGAGCTCAGGCCAGATGTATCTACATATGGAAAGAAAATCTAGATTGTATCTACATATGGAAAGAAAAGTTAGCTTGTATCAACATGTGAAAGGAAAAGAAAAGCTAGAAATGTATCTGCATATGGAAAGAACTGCTAGAATGTATGTGCTTATGGAAAGAACACGTAGCGTGTATGCCTAGCGTGTAACTGCATATGAAAAGAACACCTAGCATGTGTCTGCATAAGAAAAGAACTAGTGTATATCTGCATATGGAAGGAACAACTAGCGTGTATCTGCATATGGAAGGAACAACTAGCGTGTATCTGCATATGGAAGGAACAACTAGCGTGTATCTGCATATGGAAGGAACAGCTAGAATGTTATCTGCACATGGGAAGAAATGACAAGCTAGAATGTATCCATGTATGGAAAGAAAAGCTAGAATGTATCCAAAATAAAAGTAAGGACAAGCTAGAATGTATATTCATATGAAAGTGAAAATACAGAAGGCTAGAAGCTGGAAAAAAAACTTGGGGAGACTAGAGAAGATCTAATATGAAGGAGAGGCAGAACACCCTTTGTGCTACGTAAAAAGAATGGCGGGTTGGATTAAAAAAAAAAAAAAAAAAAAGTAACATGCTAGGAAAAGTAATTTAAAGAGAAGATGCCTGTATTTGTAAACCCCTTATTTATAATGAATGTTGAAGACTTGTCCAGGAGGATAACTGCATTTCTAACAAGTCAGATGAACTATTCTTGGGATGTCCCAGTTAAATAGTGCTCTTATACAAATAAGTTTTTCATTTGTGTAATCAATGGAATGAAGCAGGTTCTCTTCTTAGCTTGGAGAAAGAGAGGTAATTAGAAGAATATCACATTAAGAAGCAGGATGACAAACTCTGAAAGGAAGGCCAGAAAATGATCAAGGACAAACTTTACAGAATAGCAGTGGAATTGACTCTTCTACTTTGAGTGCTTGAAGTTTTATGCAGGAGGACTGTCGAGAACTGCAAGTGTTTGGTCTTCATAACCTAAAGGTCTTGTTGAAATACCAGATGATGTTGTTGTGCCGGCTGGTGAATGAGCTGTCGTTGTTTGATGTGGCCAAAAGAAAACCAGTGAACATAGTCTGAGCCAATGTCAAAGGTCCTAATGCATTCAGAAGAGCTTGGTGTGATCCATAGTTGGTGAAGTCTTCTAGAAGATAGAAACAGCTTTATTTATAGTAGTTCATCCTACGTGGTGCTGACAACCTGAATTGGTTTGTAAGTAAGGGTCTTGGGTGGTCTGGGGGAAACCTTGTGGCTTTTTGTTTTTCAGGCTTTTATTCTAGGGTCATACCCAGTTGATTTTCAAGCGTTTCCAGTCCAGACTATCTTAAGTTGGTATGCTACTGAGTCCAGAACACGTCTTACTGTGTAGATAGCTTTACTATAAGGTGGTAATGGGAACATTTGCAATAAGTGGATCAGCAGCCTATAGTGGAATTTTGGTAAGATTTTCTTTTTTTTTTTTTTTATATATATATATATAGTTTCCCTGTAAAGTAATCCTTTAATGGGTTTAATGTCATTGGACTATCCCCCTTCCTTTTTTTTCTTATTTGGGGTGGGAGGGTGGTCATAAAACTTTCTCCTAGACTTTTTTTTCAGATTGTCATAGTCTTCTATGAGGATGGGCAGATCTACTGTGCTTTCAGAAACTTGGACTGCCACATATGCTCAGGTATCTTAAAATTAATTTTGTGTACAACACATCAGTGTAGATTATAAGGTAAATGCACTTATTTTTTTTTCGACATTCTTTTTATTAGTTTTTAATGACAATGACAGATAATAAATAATCATATAATACAATATGATTGTTAAAGTACAAAATTACAGATATAAATCTCCTCGAATTTATGCTCTTATTTTGTAGTAATGTGCCTCATATTTGAATGAAGTACTCCAGCATACTCTATTATGTGAGTGCTGTCATCCAGGGACACGTCTTAATTTGGGATATATGTATATTGGACTTTAATAATTTTGCCCATAAATATACTTTAATTTATCCCCTTAGTAATAAAATACATTGTAGGCTAGTATTCCCCAACTCCAGACCTCAAGGACCACCAACGGGTCATGTTTTCAGGATTTCGTTAGTATTACACAGGTGACGATTCCCATACCTTTGCGATAATTCCAATACCTTTGCAATGCTAAGGAAATCCTGAATACATGATTTGTTGGTGGCCCTTGGGGACTGGGGTTGGGAACACCTTTTGTAGGCCATAATGGACAGTTTGATGAATTAGTAAATTTTGTTACCTTATTTGGAACTTGCTTTTATTTTTGGGCTTTTTTTTTTAAATACCTTTTATTTTAATGGTCCTGGTTGTATTGCTTATGTAGAGGTTAATAAAACAAACTTTAGAGTTTAGAATATGTTGAGTGTCTTGTTACTGGTTAAAGGGGTGGGCTTGTGGGGCAATATCTCTTCTCTACACTCTTTCAGATTCATCTCTTGAGATAAATCGGTAATTAACAGTAAATTGGAGTACTAACGTTAAGGTATTTCTGACGATTGGATGAGTGAAAACAATAAGGATGTTTTAAGAGCTTAAAAATCTGCAAATAACCATCTGAAATGTGTATGGGAAAGGAGCTCAGGCCAGATGTATCTACATATGGAAAGAAAATCTAGATTGTATCTACATATGGAAAGAAAAGTTAGCTTGTATCAACATGTGAAAGGAAAAGAAAAGCTAGAAATGTATCTGCATATGGAAAGAACTGCTAGAATGTATGTGCTTATGGAAAGAACACGTAGCGTGTATGCCTAGCGTGTAACTGCATATGAAAAGAACACCTAGCATGTGTCTGCATAAGAAAAGAACTAGTGTATATCTGCATATGGAAGGAACAACTAGCGTGTATCTGCATATGGAAGGAACAACTAGCGTGTATCTGCATATGGAAGGAACAACTAGCGTGTATCTGCATATGGAAGGAACAGCTAGAATGTTATCTGCACATGGGAAGAAATGACAAGCTAGAATGTATCCATGTATGGAAAGAAAAGCTAGAATGTATCCAAAATAAAAGTAAGGACAAGCTAGAATGTATATTCATATGAAAGTGAAAATACAGAAGGCTAGAAGCTGGAAAAAAAACTTGGGGAGACTAGAGAAGATCTAATATGAAGGAGAGGCAGAACACCCTTTGTGCTACGTAAAAAGAATGGCGGGTTGGATTAAAAAAAAAAAAAAAAAAAAGTAACATGCTAGGAAAAGTAATTTAAAGAGAAGATGCCTGTATTTGTAAACCCCTTATTTATAATGAATGTTGAAGACTTGTCCAGGAGGATAACTGCATTTCTAACAAGTCAGATGAACTATTCTTGGGATGTCCCAGTTAAATAGTGCTCTTATACAAATAAGTTTTTCATTTGTGTAATCAATGGAATGAAGCAGGTTCTCTTCTTAGCTTGGAGAAAGAGAGGTAATTAGAAGAATATCACATTAAGAAGCAGGATGACAAACTCTGAAAGGAAGGCCAGAAAATGATCAAGGACAAACTTTACAGAATAGCAGTGGAATTGACTCTTCTACTTTGAGTGCTTGAAGTTTTATGCAGGAGGACTGTCGAGAACTGCAAGTGTTTGGTCTTCATAACCTAAAGGTCTTGTTGAAATACCAGATGATGTTGTTGTGCCGGCTGGTGAATGAGCTGTCGTTGTTTGATGTGGCCAAAAGAAAACCAGTGAACATAGTCTGAGCCAATGTCAAAGGTCCTAATGCATTCAGAAGAGCTTGGTGTGATCCATAGTTGGTGAAGTCTTCTAGAAGATAGAAACAGCTTTATTTATAGTAGTTCATCCTACGTGGTGCTGACAACCTGAATTGGTTTGTAAGTAAGGGTCTTGGGTGGTCTGGGGGAAACCTTGTGGCTTTTTGTTTTTCAGGCTTTTATTCTAGGGTCATACCCAGTTGATTTTCAAGCGTTTCCAGTCCAGACTATCTTAAGTTGGTATGCTACTGAGTCCAGAACACGTCTTACTGTGTAGATAGCTTTACTATAAGGTGGTAATGGGAACATTTGCAATAAGTGGATCAGCAGCCTATAGTGGAATTTTGGTAAGATTTTCTTTTTTTTTTTTTTTATATATATATATAGTTTCCCTGTAAAGTAATCCTTTAATGGGTTTAATGTCATTGGACTATCCCCCTTCCTTTTTTTTCTTATTTGGGGTGGGAGGGTGGTCATAAAACTTTCTCCTAGACTTTTTTTTCAGATTGTCATAGTCTTCTATGAGGATGGGCAGATCTACTGTGCTTTCAGAAACTTGGACTGCCACATATGCTCAGGTATCTTAAAATTAATTTTGTGTACAACACATCAGTGTAGATTATAAGGTAAATGCACTTATTTTTTTTTCGACATTCTTTTTATTAGTTTTTAATGACAATGACAGATAATAAATAATCATATAATACAATATGATTGTTAAAGTACAAAATTACAGATATATATCTCCTCGAATTTATGCTCTTATTTTGTAGTAATGTGCCTCATATTTGAATGAAGTACTCCAGCATACTCTTATTATGTGAGTGCTGTCATCCAGGGACACTTCTTAATTTGGGATATATGTATATTGGACTTTAATAATTTTGCCCATAAATATACTTCAATTTATCCCCTTAGTAATAAAATACATTGTAGGCTAGTATTCCCCAACTCCAGACCTCAAGGACCACCAACGGGTCATGTTTTCAGGATTTCGTTAGTATTGCACAGGTGACAATTCCCATACCTTTGCGATAATTCCAATACCTTTGCAATGCTAAGGAAATCCTGAATACATGATTTGTTGGTGGCCCTTGGGGACTGGGGTTGGGAACACCTTTTGTAGGCCATAATGGACAGTTTGATGAATTTGTACATTTTGTTACTTTATTTGGAACTTGCTTTTATTTTAGGGCTTTTTTTTAAATCCCTTTTATTTTAATGGTACTGGTTGTATTGCTTATGTAGAGGTTAATAAAACAAACTTTAGAGTTTAGAATATGTTGAGTGTCTTGTTACTGGTTAAAGGGGTGGGCTTGTGGGGCAATATCTCTTCTCTACACTCTTTCAGATTCATCTCTTGAGATAAATCGGTAATTAACAGTAAATTGGAGTACTAACATTAAGGTATTTCTGACGATTGGATGAGTGAAAACAATAAGGATGTTTTAAGAGCTTAAAAATCTGCAAATAACCATCTGACGTGTATGGGAAAGGAGCTCAGGCCAGATGTCTTGTAAAGGAGCTCAGGCCAGATGTCTTGTATTTCTTCGGAAGAATTGAGCAATTTCTTGAAAGGAACGTCTTAATCTGCATTCCCAAATGAAGCTGTAAGAGAATCTTAAATACAAAGTATCACAAACCTTAAAAGGTTTAGTAATGTATTCACAAAACAAAAGGGCAAGAAGAAATAAGTATTTGATACAAATATCGCAAATCTTAATAAGAATGTACACAAAGGATGTGGATGATTATGCAACGTCAGGCAGAAAGAGTGATTTACGGAAGGCAGGCATGAGAGGATGAATACTAGTTCTTCACCAGTCTTGGAAACTTCATCTTTTAACAGATAAGTGCTATACATGTTACCTTTGCATGCTAATAGGAGTTAACCTTAACTGCAGTTGGCCCCCCCAAAAATTAACATTGTTTTCATTCAGTTCTGCTCATGGCTCAATTTTCTCCTGCTTTAATTCTTCTGAAAGGAATCTGTCAGCAGGTTTTTGCTACTCCATCTGATAGCAGCATGATGTAGGGGCAGAGACCGTTATTCCAGTGATATCACTTATTGGGCTGATGCTGCGGTTAATCTGCTGCGTATCTAATAGTGTTCAGAATTCTAAGCTCTGTATATTATTATTAAAGCGCCATTTATTCCATGCTGCTTTACATGTGAAAAAGGGGCATACATAAATAAGTCAATAATATCCCCACCAACAGCACTGGCAGCTTTTTTGCCTATGCACAGTGTACATAGAAAGCTGTTAATCAGTGGTGCGGGTGTTTATATGGGGCTCCTGAATATGTAGAACTACATTACAGCAGGATTACTAGTCATCCTGTGACTCCTGCTGCTAAGTGATATTTATCAACACTATAGCCCAGTAAGTGACACTGGAATTGGAGTCTCTGTCCCTACATCATGCTGGTGTCAGACCTGGTGATAGTCCCTTTAACATTTGTTCTTGTAATGACTAACACTATAAGGAACCTGACATCTGATTCATGCTGCCCAAAATCCTAAGTAGCGTTTCTCTGAAGTGCTGGAGGTCAATTCCAGTGGAAAAGGACATTACATGGATATCTAATTTTCTTTTCACTTACGGAAATGGCCACTTTTTTGTTGCCATGTTTGGGGATATAAATTCCCAAGTATGTAAACAAAAAAAGTAGTTGTGTATACAAAATGATATACCCATAAAATATATTATATTTTTATATATAAATATATAATATATTTATTTATAAAATATATATTAATTATATTATATTTATATATAAAATATAATATATTTTTATATATAATATATTTATAAAATATATATTAATTATATATAAAATATAATTTTTATAATACAATTTATATAAAAATGATATATCCATGTATCCTTTATTCACTGGAATTGACCTGGAGCATTTCAGAGGACATGGCTGGCTGCGAGCATGAATTGCCTGACAGTTTTCCTTTTAATATGTGGCTTGTTTTCTTTTCAAAGCTGCAAAAAGAAAAGTAATTATCTAAATTCAATAATCCCAATAATAATTCAGTATTACACTAGCTGAAAATCTAAACCGTGCCCTATCATGGAGGTGAAAATAAGAGCTTGCAAGTGGTGTAAAATTAATTTTGGCTTCAATTTAGCCAGGATCGGCCTAAGTAGTATAAAGTAATTTTTCCTACTTTATTGGTTGAACACTAACTTTGCATACAAAATTAAAGTTTATAATCACTTTGCCTTTTAACTATCCAAATGTAAAGCTTGAGGTTTGTTTGTGTGTTTTTTCTTCTGGGTGGGGGAAGGGCGGACATGGGCAACTTTTGTTTTCAGATTTTCTTTTCAGAAACGTCATGGTATACCAACAAAGCAAAAATTGCATTCCTTGGAACTTGTGCACCTGAGACGACGTTCAAAGCTTGGTTCTATCCCCTAGTCTTCCTTGCAGTTTGGCATGTTTCATTTCTTCGTAAAGTGGCATTGTGAGAGTACCTCTTGTTGAACAACATATATAGGAAGGAATTCCACAACTTGTCTGGCTTGGTATTTATTTTTGCAAACCTAGAACAAAGTGCTTGGAGTCTGTAGCAGGTAACGTGCCTTGTGTGCATGAGCCTCCTTATCTTCATAGGTCTTGTCTGTATAGTCCCCTTTATTTGTGGGTAGTCCGTGAGCACTTGCTTTGTGTTACCATACCCTGAGTGACAGTATTGAATGTTGTAATCTCTTGGGTTGGGTGGATTTTTTTTTTGTTTTTTGTTTTTTTGTTCTGTTTTCTTTCAGAAACCTGTGAATTTTTAAATTGACTAAATTGACGTGAAGCACACAATTAGTGGAAAATTAATGTTTAAGCCAATTTCTTGGTAATAGTGATGAACATGCATACAAAAGGCTGGTCCACAATCTATCGGGAACAAAAAAATTCATGCTTGGCGTTTGATAAGAAACCAGTTGTGTGAAGCCTTGTGGAAAGGAAGAAAGGATTTCTGTAGTCTTATATCCCACAGGAATTACAGATGGAATCAAATATTTGGGGGGCTGTAATGGAAGAACATGAGGACAAATTAGCATCTTAAGTATTCGGTCATCTGTCATGTTACTGTATCTACAGTGAGGTTGGTCTTTTCTATTCCTTTTTGTAGGAGCATACTCTTCACATTTTGGATTCCTTTCATAACCCATTCCCATGTGGGATTTTCTATTTATACTACATAATAGTTCATTTTTACTTTGCAGAGTTACTTTCTTACTATTGTGAATAACCACCTACTTTATTATAGCATTTTTCTATTTGGGCGGATGGGGTAGGTGGGGGCGGGGGGGGGGGGGGGTTGCTAACCATCCAGCTTTTTTCAGATTCTTTTTTCAGGTTGGTGATTATCAGGCTACATCAAGGTGATGAGAATAGTTTTTCGTAAAATGCTGCAGGGCGGGTTCTTAATCTTTGGCTTTTTCAAAAGAAAGTACAGTCTTCTATCTCCATGTGTATAATGATGCAGAACACTCTTGTTGCCATAGGAAGAAACGGTGGTATGTATTCTAATGAAATTGGGGAAGCGGATTAGGACTGCAGGATTACACGTAAAATACAGTGAGGAGTTTTACATCCCAACCATTCAGCTCATTAATAATTAATACATTGTTGCTAACTTAAATATCCTTTGCAACATTGAGCTGTCCTTAAGGTTTTGGTAACTGATGGGTCGTGATGTCCAAGCGGTGCATAACTTGTACACGCTGGAGTAATATTTGTTGGTCTACAACAGATCTTACAACTAAGTGGAAGGGGCATTATTGAAATTGCTTATAGGGTTTTACCGACATAGGAGGGCCTTATTGAAATAGTGGGGAGGGGGCCTTGCCGAAGTAATGGGAGGTAAGAGGCCTTACCAAACTAATGGATCCATACCAACAGAGGGGGAGGGGTGAGTAGGGGGCCTTACCGAAACAATGGGTGGGGGGAGTAGGGACGGCTTACTGAAATAGTCTGTTGGTGGGGGGGCCTTACCAAAGTAGGGGGGGCCTTTCTAAAATGGTGGGGGTTGGTAGAGGGCCTGGCTGATATAGTGGTGGGGGGTAGTGGGGTGTGCTAAAATAGTTAGGCATAACCAAAATGTGGTTGGGTAGAGGAGCTTACTCAAATAATGAGGGATGGCTAAGGGGCCTTACAAATGTAGGGGGGCCTTGTCAATATAGTGGTGGGTGGAGGGCCTTGCCAAAATGGTGGTAGGGTGGGGGGTAATTTTAAACTTGCACTGTGTAGCATTTTCTAGGAACCAAGGATATCAAAAGGTATGATTTTTCTACGTATATTCTGGGGAAAAAAAGTTGAAAGTCGTTTTCTGTTGAGTATCTTTGCCAATGGTTATAAAGGTAACTCCATACTTGTGTGTATTTGGGTTTTCTTGGTATATTTGACTGTGTAGAATGATTGATCCATTTAATCTTCAAACAGAATTTTAAGTGAATGTATCCCTATAACCGGGGAGGGGGGGTGGGTGTTCCTGTCAAGCAGTCTGTTTTTACCTTTTTCAGATCAAAAGTTCATCAAGTGAACAGTAACAAGGAAAGAAGAATAGATTAGAAGATGTAGAACAGTAGTTACTGCTCTTCCGATAGTCTTACAAAGGTTTTCTTTTCCTGGGAGAACAATCTTGTTGTTCCAGGTTTTGCTTTTATCCTGTTAATTTAGAATTGCACAAAAAAAGCAAAAGATACCGGTGGTGGGCACTCCTGATATACAGGACGGGGTTCAAATCCCTGCGGTGTCTTTTTGCTGAATATACACCTTCTTTCTTACTTTTCTTTAGCTTAGCTTTACTTCGTGTGTGTGTGTGTGTGTGGTTTTTTTTTTTTTCTTTGAGTGTTCCCCCCCACCCTTGGGGAGGTGCGTTAAATAGAAGTTACTGGTCTTATACATTGCCCTCCAGTGGTTTCAGCCTTTCAGTGTCTCTTCAATTCCACAGCACAATGTTTTGCTCATAACTTCTGACTGACCAGAAGTTGCATCACATGCACTCAATGCAAGTCTGAAGCCTTGAAGAGGCTCTCATAGACTTGTATAAAGCTGTCCCCTTCACCCCACTCCATGAAACACTGGAGCTGCCAGCAGGTCATAAAGTGCCTGAGACTAATCAGAGCAATGTTGGAAACAGTGAACACTCTGGAAGATGAGTATAAGGGGCACTTTACACACTACGACATCGCAGGTGCGATGTCGGTGGGGTCAAATCGAAAGTGACGCACATCCGGCGTCGCTGTCGTAGTGTGTAAAGCCTTTTTGATACGATTAATGAGCGCAAAAGCGTCGTTATCGTATCATCGGTGTAGGGTCCGACATTTCCATAATGCCGGTGCAGCGACGGTATGATGTTGTTCCTCGTTTCTGCGGCAGCACACATCGCTGTGTGTGAAGCCGCTGGAGCGAGGAACATCACCTTACCTGCGTCACGGCTGCAATGCAGAAGGAAGGAGGTGGGCGGGATATTTACGTCCCGCTCATCTCCGCCCCTCCGCTCCTATTGGCCGCCTGCTGTGTGATGTCGCTGTGACGCCGCACGACCCGCCCCTTTAGGAAGGAGGCGGTTCGCCGGCCAGAGCGACGTCGCAGGGCAGGTGAGTGCATGTGAAGCTGGCGTAGCGATAATGTTCGCTACGCCAGAAATCACAAGATATCGCTGTGGGGACTATCGCGCTCGGCATCGCAAGCATCGGCTTGCGATGTCGCAGCGTGCAAAGTACCCCTAAGACTAGGGGCAGCGGATTTCCATTTTCAAAGCACTACTCCAGGGGTGAAATAAAGAACAACTCCAGTGTGTGAAATTTTTTTTTTTCTTTTTTCTTAACCACCCTGTCATAATGTAATGGTATAAGATCTATTGATATAGTAGGTCTGTTCACAAACGCCTGCTTGATCTGGTATGCAGTTAACATCAGGTCAGATTTTGTCATCCTCAACAATGTTCTGAGAATCCTAATGGACCAATTCCTGGATCAAATCCAACCGGGTGTTGGGTGACCTGGTGTACGATGTGCTGAAGCTGGCACAGCTCCTGTAGTTGCCATCTCTGGTTGCAGCTGTATATTCACTCTGATCCTCTTTTCAAGGCCAAGCTGGTGGTGTTTGACATGGTGGCATCCAAAATCTGCTCTGTAGTGATTAGCAAACCCGAACTATAAAGTTTGGCGTCTATACCGAACAGCAGGTGTTCGAGATCCTGGACCCGGACACAGACTTCTCTGGGAAATCTGTGTTAGTTTGGCCATGATGATAATGATGATGATATTACCAAAAGGGTTAAAACAGGAGCAATATACTTAGAGCTTCCCTGTGGTTGTAACTAGTGATGAGCGAGTATGCTTGTTACTACTCGGTACTCGCACGAGTATCAATGTACTCGGGCTACTCGGCGGGGACCGAGTAATCTCGCGATACTCGTGCTGTACTCGTGGTCTTCATGTTGGCGCTCTTTTTACAGCCATCCCTTATGCAGGGATTGGCTGGCAGACCACTGCAATGCCACAGCCCTGTTACTTGTTTAATTGCAGTGATTGGCCGGCCCGCACAGCATGACCATGCCTTTAGCCCGACACTTCCCCGCTCAGCTACGGCCCCTCCCGCACTCCACTCCGCGTGTATATATATGCACGCTTACACACACGCACGTTTGTTTTTTTTAATTTACAGTTTTATGGTTTCTACATGCTGCCGGGGGTCATTTCAGAATAATACTCGGGTCTCCCATAGGATAACATTGGGCTCGGTGCTCGGGCCGAGTACACGAGTATTTTGAGATGCTCGGCCCGAGCCTCGAGCTCCCGAGCATTTTAGTACTCGCTCATCACTAGTTGTAACACTACTTCTGAGTCCACTCATCAGTGCCCATATATATTCACTGCCTTCCTGGACCACCGGTGGCTCTGATTGGCTGCTGGTAGACCATGCCTGCACCCTATTAACAGCGCATGTGACACTGACAGTGTCCCACACTCCAGTGCCCCACACCCCATGGCCAGCATGCTCTGGTGACCTGAGTACTGCACCCCAGCAGCCTTTTAACACTGACAGTGCCGGCCAGGGGAAGGGTGGGGGTGCGGCGCTGCCCCGCACTCTGTGACAATTTCAGGGTTGGCTGCAGGCTGCTATTCTTTGGCTGGGGGTTTCCCAATAATTATGGGCTTCCCCAGCCTGATAATACCAGCCCCAACTTTATCTTGGCTGGGTATCAAAATTGGGGAAATGCACGTCCATATTTCCTTTAATTATTTAAATAAAAAAAAAGTTGCATGCAGTTCCTCTTATTTTGACACACAACCAAGATAAGCCCATGGCTGGGTGTGAGAGCATGTAGCAGTGGCTTTAATTGTGCTGGTATCACTATGGGGGGGTGGACGCTATGCCATTGTTTTTATTTATTTTACACTTCACTATAAGCACGCAGTGCCTGTGATCTCAACCAATCACAGGCGCTGTTAGACCACACCCCCACCCTCTATCAGCAGCCAATCAGAGCCACCGGTGGGCGGGGAAAGCAATGAGTACGTATGAGGACTGATGAGCGGATCAGGAAGTAGGGTTACAGACACGCGGGAGGCTCTAAGTATATTTTCCTGCCTTTAATCCCTTTTATTTTACAGGCAAGTCTGGCCACACCCAAACTTCCATGGGTTTGCTCATTTTGACTCAACAATGGCCTGCTAGGTATGCTTATGTGCCTCCATGGTTGTGGAGCCCTTGGACAGTGTCTATGAACACAAGTCCCCTGTAGCTTCCTTGGATCAGCTGGGCTGAGTAGTATCCCACTGCTGCCACTAGTTGTGGAGACATGAGGGTCAGTGGGTGCTTCCATTCGCCGGCAATCTTTAGAAAGACTATAAGGCCCAGATACCACATTCCAGTGAAGCTTGATTGGGTCACTAACATTCAACAGCATATAGTACATTCCTAGCAAGAGCACAAGATGTTACAAGCAACAGCCTCACACTTCCACTGGCCCGCTAGGGATTAGAATCTTTGTGACTTTGGGGCATCCAGGGACAACTATCCCAGCCTGGGCACTCACTGGCATGAGATGGGCGGCACGGTGGCTCAGTGGTTAGCACTGCAGCCTTGTAGCGCTGGGGTCCTGGGTTCAAATCCCACCAAGAACAACATCTGCAAGGAGTTTGTATGTTCTCCCCGTGTTTGCGTGGGTTTTCTCCGGGTTCTCTGGTTTCCTCCCACACTACAAAAAACGTATAGATAGGAAATTTAGATTGTGAGCCCCAATGGGGACAGTGTTGCTAAGTATGTATGTAAAGCGCTGTGGAATTAATAGCGCTGTATAAATGAATAAATATTATTATTATCATCTTAGGAAACTGACTGAGCACAGCGAGGTATAGGCCTTAGAACAGGGGTGGGGAACCTTTTTTCTGCCGGGGGCCATTTGGAAATTTTTACCAACCTTCGGGGGCCGCACAAAATTATCAACTTGAAAATTACCCTAATATATTTGGTCAAACAATTAACTCACTGTGGTGGCTGGAGCTTGTACTCTTTGGTGCAGCTGTAATATTAGGCGATATTGATCTTTTTGCTTTTCACAACTGCTTTTCCAGGTTTGAGTTGGCTGGGACTGCTGTATATACATCACAGGGGAGGGTTGGGAGGAATATAGATCACTGGGGAGGCTGGGGGCATAGACATCATTGGGGGGTACATACATCACTGGGGGATACATACATCATTGATGGGGAGCACAAACATTGCTGGGGGCATAAACATTGCTGGGGAGGGCTGGGAGGAATATACATCACTAGGGAAGCAGCAGGGCATAGACGTCACTGCGGGTACATACATCACTGGGCGGCACAGACTTCACTGGTGGTATATACACATCACTGGGTTACACAGACATAGCTGGGGGGCACAAACATTGCTGGGGTTATATAAATAGACAGGGGCAAACAGCCCTGGGGGATGCCGGAGGGACACAGAGAGCCCTGGGGGAACAGAGAATGATGGGAGAGGCTGGAGGCACAGACAAATCAGGGGGACGCTGGGGACACAGATGGCACAGAGAAGAATGGGAGAGGCTGAAGGCACAGACAGAACTGGGAGAGGCTCGGGGCACAGAGATCACTGGGGAGACTGGGGGGGAGGGGGCACAGATCACTGGGGAGACTAGGGAGGCAGAGATCACTGGGGAGACGGGGGCACAGATCACTAGGGAGACTGGGGGGGGGGGCACAGAACACCGGGGGGGGGGTACAGATCACTGGGGAGACTGGGGGGCACAGGTCACTGGGGGGAGGCACAGAACACATTGGGGGGCACAGATCACTGGGGGGATTGGGGGGCACAGGTCACTGGGGAGACTGGGGGGAGGCACAGAACACATTGGGGGGCACAGAACACTGGGGGGGGCACAGATCACTGGGGAGACTGGGGGGAGGCACAGAACACTGGGGGGGCACAGATCACTGGGGAGACTGGGGGGGGCACAGAACACTGGGGGAGGCACAGAACACTGGGGAGAAAGAGGGGCACAGAGCACTGGAGGTACAGAGCGCTAGGGGCACAGGCAGACTCGGATGAGCTTGGAGGTAGTTAGAGAACTGGGGGAGGCTGGGATCACAGAGCGCTGGAGGTGGTTGCGGGCACGGAGGGCTCTGCCGCCGGGCACAGAGAGGAGCAGCCTCCGCCGCCGGGCACAGAGAGGAGCAGCCGCCTTTGCCGCTGGGCACAGGGAGCCACCGGGCACAGAGAGGAGCAGCCGCCGCTGGGCACAGGGAGCCACCGCCACAACCTCCGGGCACAGGGAGCCGCCGGGCACAGGTAGCCGCCGGACACGGAGCCGCCGGGCACAGGGAGCCGCCGCCGCAACCGCCGGGCACGGAGCCGCCGCCGCAACCGCCGGGCACAAGGAGCTGCAACCGGGCACAGGGAGCCGCCGCCGCAACCGCTGGGCACAGGGAGCCGCCGCCGCTGGGCACAGAGCGCTGCTGGCACAGTAAGACCTGGGGGATGATTGGCAGTCAATCCTCTTCTTTTGATTTTAGCGCCTCTCACGCCAACCCCACCTACAAAGTACGTCCTCACGTAGGCAGTGCCAGCGTGGGGACGTAGTCTTTCAGGTATAGGAAATGCAGCGTTCAGCATTGAACGCGCTGTGTGGTGTGGGGTTTTAAAGGGCCAGCAGCCAGTAAGATGCGGCTGCCGTCCCAGCACTACAGTTCCCGGGAATCAGCCCGGGGGCCGCAGAAAAAGTCGTCGCGGGCCGCATACGGCCCGCGGACCGGAGGTTCCCCACCCCTGCCTTAGAATGACAGTGACAGGAGCAAAGCCCCTTTTATATCAGTTCCCATTTCAAGGTATTATCTCTTACAGGATTGGGGGAGAAACAATCATGACAGTTTCCTCATTGTTCAATAAGACTGCATAATTGTCCTCAAATGCAGACTAGTACATGGCAAGGTGCTAATGCAATCCATGATCAGTAGACATTCCACAAATTAACATACAAAAAGATGCACCAAACAGTCTGACATGAAACAATTGCTAATGGTTCGTGATTTAATGAACACAGTAACAATGGCATAATTAAGAATAGTTCACCTCCACACAAATGGCCAGATTGTCGCTGAGTCATAACAGTAGGCAGGACACGTTTGTCTTTGCACTCCTCACCTGGTTGCCGCCATACACGCTTGACACCATCAGAACCAAAAAAGACCAATAATCCATGTCCTTAAAGAAGTGGTTCAATACACTGCAATAGTGGCCACATCTCTGTAAAACTGAAATGGAAGGATTTTTCTAAATACCTTCTTCAGCCAATTCTGCCTCTGCGCGGCGCTATTGTGGTCTGTTCATCCCCATGAAGTGACCCCTGGGCTCCGTGACGTCAAGTTGACCTGACCTCACCGAGGTGGCCCCAGTCTCCCTGAGTGACTGGACGGAGATTCACCGCTTGTCACAGTCCAGTGGTGCTGTGTAGTGGAGAGCACGTGCGACATGCTGCGCTGTGATGAGTGGTGAAATGCCGCCCAGTTACTCAGGAAGACTGGGCCCTCTTCGGTGATGTCAGGTCAACTGGACATCACCAGCTCTGACGGAGCCCAGGGATCACTTCATGGGGTTGAGCGGACCACAATAGCGCCGCTCAGAGGCAGAATTGGCTGAACAAGTTATTTAGAAAAGCCTTCCCTATCAGTTTTCCAGGGGTGTGGCTACTATTGCAGGGTAGCGAACCATTCTTTAAATCTGCTTGTCTTCAGCAAACTGTGGACTTTCTTGCGCATCATCTTTAGAAGAGGCTTCCTTCTGGGACAACAGCCATGCAGATCAATTTGATGATGTGTACAGTGTATGGACTGACCTAAACCGCTGTATGGTCTTGGCCACCGTGCAACATCTCAGTTTCAGGGTGTTTGTAATCTTATAGCCTCGGCTATCTTAATGTAGAGCAACAATTTTTTGTTTTTGTTTTTTTTTTTCTCCAAATCCTCAGAGAATTCTTTGCCATAAGGTACGATATTGAACTTCCAGTGACCAGTATGATAGAGCATGCGAGCGAGAACACCAAAATTACCACACCTGCACCCTTGTAACACTGTCACATGGTGCTGGGAGGGAAAGTGGCACAAGTTCGCCATGTTCACTTAGGGATGTACTCACTTTTGTTTTAAGAAGTTTAGACATTAATGGCTGTATGTTGTTATTTAGAAGACACCAAACGTCCACTGTTATACAAGCTGCACACTGACTACTCTACATTGTATCAAAGTGTCAGATCTTGTGTTGTCCCATGAAAAAAATATAATATAGCATTTATAAAAATGTGAATATATATTTACTGTATATTTCATGCGTTGTAATTGGTTATGTATATGCTCTACGCTCAATGAGTTCCCAAACAGCCTAGTAGTGAAAGCAGCCATTACCTCGCCCATGAATAGTCGGACAATTGTGTATTGTCCTGTTGATTGGAGGCAGTGGAGTGCTGATCTTGGTAAACTGTGACCGTGGTGGAATATCACATGACCCACCGGGGTGTCTCCGGGACACATCCAAAAGAGCTCATGCTTTGACACATTCCTAAATGGTACTTTTCCACAACACCCGAACAAATTCTAACTGGTCTTTCTGAAAGCTTCCTTTAAAATGGTAAGACTTAAAGGAGTTGTCCGACATTAGCTTACCAAAAAATGTTGAGTTTATCTGTGCTGTATTGTCATATAAAACACCTCTACATTGTTATTTTTTGTTTTCTGACTTTTGTTCCTCTTGAATTATCCCTTTATTCTCTGCAGCTTTGTTTACATTCAGCTCCAGCAAACATGATAACTTCCTGTGCTAAACCTCAGTCAGAGCTGGCACCGCCCGGCCTCACTGTCCAGCCCCGCCCCCTGTACACACATTCCCTGTCAGTATTCTGCCCCAGCACCTGACCTGTTATCACTCTAGCAATGGAAAAAAACAGCCCCACATTGGGCTCTACACACACACACAAAAACACACACACACAAACACAACACACGCACAAACACACACATCGGGCTCTGCAACCGTCCCCCCCCCCACACAAACGACGCTCTGTACCGACCCCCCCACACAATCGCTCTGTACCGACCCCCTACCCCCATAGGGAACACATGTGGGCTACATTCACATGACCGTTCCGTTTTTGCGGTCAGCAAAAAAAACCAGTCCTTTTTTCCCGGATGCATCCGTGTGTCATCAGTGTGCCTTCCGATTTTTTTTTATTTTTTTTTGCGGACCGCAAAAAAACGGAAGCAGCAAGAAAGATAAATAGAGGAGTAGATCTAGAGATGGATAGATATAGAGACAGAGATAGAGGGATGAATGAATGAATAGAGAGATAGATAATGGATAGAGATAGATAGATAGATGAAAGACATATAATGTCCCACCCCCCTGCATATTCTAAGCTGGCACCCTTTAGTGACTTCCATGTGGCACTAAAGGGTACTTAGCCTTGTATTTAGCCAAAAAATAAATAAATAATTAAGAGAAAAAAAAAAACTATGTGAGGGCCCCGATATCTTTTGTAGCCAGCTAGGGTAAAGCAGACGGCTGCAGCCTACAGACCACAGCTGGCAGCTTCACCTTGGCTGATAATCCAAAACAGAGGGCACCTCACGCTGTTATTTTAAATTAAATAAATAATTTAAAACAAAAAACATGGGGTCCCCCCCAAATTGGATCACCAGCCAAGGTAAAGCGGACAGCTGTAGTCTGTGGGTACAAGGATGTCGTTTTGTAATTTCTATATGGTTTCATTGTGACAATTGCATGTTTGCAAAAGCTTAGAGGGAACATTGTCAAAGGTAGGTCTGAAAATCTAAATATTTTGTCCCGTATTAATAAATCATTTAGCATAATAATAAATGATGCAGCTGAAAGAATTGGAGCACAGTGAATGACACTTGGCTCACGCTCGCAGAATGCAGTATATGAGCTCACTGGTGGTGGCCGCAGCAGCTTGGGCCCGTTTCACACATCTGGCATTTCCCCGGATGCT